>NW_024532833.1:0-98435 GCF_016097555.1 Gigantopelta aegis
TTTTTAAAGGAAAAAGAGGGAAAATTTGCTTTCAAAAATTTTTTTTTACCTTTCGTATGTGGGGATATCCCATCTCCATTCCTTTGGGTTTGTTTGGAAATTTTGTACGCTTCCTTAATATAATAAAAATTTTAGAAATTTTTTTACAAAGTTTAATTAGTTATAATATAAACCTGCTTCTTGATTGATGAAGTCAAGCAAGTCTGTTTCCTTTAGAAACCATACCATAATGATTACTAAGAAAGCAATAACAAGTCGACTCACGTAGAACAGGTCTCATGGTAGAATCTCTTAACTATTTCATGACCCCATCTGTTATTCCTCATGAACATAATTGGCAACACTAATTTCAAAAAAATGAGAGTTTTTGGGGGAGCTACTTCTAGTTCTGTAAAATTTATACTATCTTGTTTGTAATCTCTTAAAATAAGACTTCTAAAGGTACCTATGTAAAATTCTAAGGTTTTATGTAAAATAATCATTAAAAACTTCTAATAATAAAATATATAATAAAACTGGAATTAATAACAAGAACGAACAAACCTGGGCGAAAATTCCGGAGATGTCTGAGGACCCTGTATAATCATGGCCTCACGATTTTATGCAATACTTAAAGTACCACGCAAAGTACTAAAGTCTTGTAGTAGCTTATCAAATATTTTGTTTTACTCACTTTTGGTATATAACTCGCTCTATTAGTAATGAAACAACCACTCGAACAACAGAGAAATATCAGTAAGCATCGTTTTCAAGAACTGTAGTCTAGCGAGCTAGACCCCTCCTCTTCTTTGATAAGATGACAGGTAGACCGTCAGTCAGCTTCTCAATAAGGAGAAAAAGAGTCTAGCTCGCTAGACTAGCCATCCGCAAATATTTGTGGCTTTCTTCCTGCGAGCGTCTTTGAATAAATAATATTTACATCAATGAATTTAGTAAAACGACCTGAATTAAAAGACAGGTTTAAAATGAGTTAGATCGCCTCAAAATGTTCAAAATATATGTGGTCTTAATTTTCAAAGTCTTCTTACATAAAGAAAACATTTAGCTCATGATGTTTGATTCTCACACACAAGTAACCAGACATACATCAACATACAAGGCAAATGAAACATGAGTTGGTACCTATTTTAAAGATGTAGGTTACCTCTGTGCTTTACAACCAAGACTTTGCGGTGAGTTAGTTTCTACAAGCTAAGATTTATTTTTGTTAATAGTATCATTTTTTAAAGATATATAATTTATAGTGATATTATGATAAAAATCGGGCGTGTCCACCATTTAATTATTATCAATATCTTAACGATCGATATATTTAGCGGAAATAGCAATCGTTTCAAATCTACTACTATATTAGTCCAATCACTAGAATGAGGCGTCACAGTTTAAAACTCACTCCCATATAACCCACTACCAATGAAATGATTTACACATGCACACATTAACCACACAAATAAAAATTATATATATTATATTATCTATATAAATGTACCTTTAAGACGACTTTTTAAAAGTTAGAAGGAGTTGATGTAAAATTGTAAACAAGTTGTGTAGAATTTGATATCCAGTCATCCACAGAAAACAAGAACCTATCAATACGTGCCTGGTACATGTAGTTGCTGCTTGAAGAACCATATAGTGATATGTTATCTTCAATGATATATATTATATAGATATTATTGGTTTCAAACCTGTTGAATTGCCTGTTCATTCCAGAAATCACTTGAGTCAAAGACTTCAAAAGGCAAGACAATGCAAGTTAGTGTCACTCAATAGAATATCAGTACAGAATCCATTGTCAGTATTAACAAAGGATTGATGACTATTGAAAGCAATTGTTTGTAATTGACTACATGTTCCATTTGAGTTGTAGACACTGCTGTTTAAAATGGCTTTCATAAGACAACTTTTCACGTTTTTTTATCAATCCAGGTTTGGCCCTACTATATATGATATTAATGAAATGAGTTATAGAAAACACTAAATACTTACAACAGATGTGAAACAAGTTTGTTTTTTTTTGAAATTGTGGCAGTATCTGTCACCATAGACAAGAGGATATCCATTAGTACCACATTGAAATCTTGGCTCTACACACTGAGTATAGAAGTCACGTTACCAATATTAGCTAGAACTGTACAGCCCTGAGCATTGACAGTAACTGTCAGATAGAGCACCACTGCAAACACAAGTAGCGTCATATTGTAATGTAATGTTGCCTGTCAGTTGTATAGCTTTAAATAGTTAGTCTACGCCCACTCACTTAATGTTTGAAAGTTGCTCTTGGGACACACGAAATAATGGTCAGAATACACGAAATGTATGATGGCACCAATTATTATTGTTAAAACATTAAAGGTACGACTCTAAATACAAAGTATAGTTCCATAGACAGTAGCCTTAACTTGGAGCTAATACAAGCATAAGACAGTAACTTACTTATTACATTGTGTGGGGGGTGTTGTGGTCCCAAGAGGAAATACAATCTTTGACTGGGTATCCACCATATGCATCTTGCCCATGAGAGTGACATCAACAAAGAGAAATTGGACTAAAGATCTTTGGATCCTTCTTGGTGTAACTTCTATGATGATGTAACTTGTACTATGGATGATGACATTACTACGTGTCATAAGGTTTTGGGTTTAGGGTTTAATTTAGGTGATGTTTTAGATGATGTCATCATGTATGAACTGGGTGTGAGACATCGTATTATATAATCAGCACACATACACACACATACAATCTGACATCAGATTCATATATTTAGAAATAGGATATCTATAACATAAAGTGCTGTCCATGAATACTAGAGCTAATTACTACAAAACTGTATAGTTCATGTACTTAAGCAAATTTTCTCACATATGTAGTATGTCAATTATAAATTTCATAGTGACAGCTTTTACACAATGACACAGCTCAGATTACTACATAGTGACAGCACGCACATACAAGCTTACTATTCATGAAAATTATTTCGTCTAACTAATGATATTTAAGCAGGAATTTTAATTGGGTCAGACCAATTAAAATTCTGTTTGTTAGACCAATGTGGTCTAACAAATAACTACTTGACTTTAACTGGTATACTTTAGTGTTGACAGCAATATGATAAATTACCTACTCTGTCAGCATCAAGTGATATATTAACTAATAACCATAGATTGGTTTAAATCAAACTAATCCATTTATGTATGGCTGGACAATATATGCCAGGTACGATTATGTTGGAGGCATGCAGTAAAATCTTGTTAATATTCGAGAAGTAATAGTAATTATTTTACAAACAATAATTACTTTGCCAAGTCGAAGCTATGATGCCATTTGTAAATTTGATTTTTACATGTATAATATATTGATGGGTACTAATATCAGTAACACTATTATTTATCTAGATACTTGTCAACTACCTGCCTGAATTTGGATCATGTAAAGGTAGATTTCCCTCGTTGGTTTTTTAACACCAGTTCAAGTCAATGTGAATTATTCATATATGTGGTTGCCATGGTAATAAAATCAATTAATTGTTACTTGTTACCAATTTGCAAAGCCAGCCTTATAATAATAACTATTATAATTACAGTATCTAAGCAGTTGCAGTATGTAGAATTAGCAATTAGAAAATACACTTCTTGTTTATTGATATTTGTTCATATCCTTCTATGAGTCACCAATGTCATTGCATGTCCTAACAATCCTTGTGATCATCAAACCTGTTTCTAATACTATACTGATACTCAGTGTGTGCTTAACAACTGTGGACAATGTCAAGTAAAATTAATAACCAATTGAACTGATGTGACAGATCTGTGTAGTAACATCAATTAAATTTTAATTATACACTTTCATTATAATTTGTATGCTTTTAAACAGGATCTTGTACTGTACAAGGTACTACATTCGAATCATGTGGATCTAAAAGATTCTAGATGTGTTAATACAGGTCACTGATGATGTCAGTATATGAAAATTAAATTCATCAGCTGTATCTATCCTTTCCCTGAAAACAAGAATGTGTCTCTCTAGCTGGATTGATAGGTCTATTTTAATTAAAGTAATAGTTTTAAGAAATTATAATGTGAGCTTTGTCATGTGTATTTTAAAAGATGCTAATAAGTATGTACATTATAATATATTATGATCACATAGATTGTTGATAAGTCTAGTAACAAATGTGTGTATCCTGATCAATGTTTTTTGTCCAACTTGTACTCCACCACCTTCTAATTGCTCACGACCACTAATTGATAGTTGTGGTTGTCCTATTTGTGGACAACCACAAACTATCATTTGTCTGATCAAAGTATATAGTAATAATATTACTATACAATAAATCCATGTCAGCAACCTCCATTCACTAGTCACCATTTCATAGTATATATTCCATGATACTTTAATAATATAAGCTACAGCAAATACATGAAACATTTATTTAATTAGGCCTGATATTTGTTCAATGATGACTTTCTTCTCACTGACATAATGACAAAAGTCTTCTCATATCTGTGTTTTAATTGTCAATTAGACATTTGTACATATATGACTGCTTGGGCTTACTACTTTGATGCTCCCATAAACACTGTCATTCTCATTGTCTTGTTTTGTCCACATGAAATTTTGATATATTTTAAATATATAGGAGACTTTACATTTAGTGTGATATTATTATAATATTAGTACTTCAATATTATTTATGAAATGTAGACACCTTTTATGATTACTCATGCTAATCTCATGATATATATTGGGAAATAGGAAGAGGAACTACAGTATATATATGTGATAAAATATTACTGAGTATAAAATATCTACTGTCTCATGGATGATTGGATACCTGCATTTTACTCTGTGGTGAGCTTGCTAGCGCATATCTAGTCCACAAGAGTTGAGTGCTCATAAAACAATCTTAAAACTGCTAATAATATTGCTATATATTATTATTGTGACACTTTACCACATAAATTTATTCCTATATACATGTATAAGTTACATGTATAATGATAGTGGTATTTAGTTTTAATGTTTAAGTTCATAAGATTCAATTATTTGGTTTATTTTTCATCCTCTAACTATTAATCATTATAATTATGATAGCGTTGTTTTGTAACTCATAATCACTGCTCATCCCTTTATTCCCCAGTACAAAATACAATAGTGTATTTTTGAGGAGTATAAGTAAGCAGATGCTGCAAACTTCAATCTCATTGCAATATTTGTTGCATACAGTTAATGTTTAGAATTTAGGAGGAAAGGCAATACAAAGCTGGACTTCTTGTGGAAACAAAATAACAAATGTCTATTTTATATGATTTCAAACTTACTTGTGTATACATTTCTTACCTACCATTCATATTGTCAGACATAAACCAAGTAACAAAAAGATACTTCATTGTTAGTCTAGACTTTGATTTGAATTCCTTGCATGTCATGAACATTTTAGTGATGACTGTGTAAGAAATACTCATGCATTGATATTGAAGTAGACATGCATTGGTGCTGGTCTCTCTGTTATCTCATAACATGTCAAGAATAGAATTAGGAAAAGAAATATCCTGCACTTGAGGAATCCGATGTCACATTAAGGACTTACAACTCAAGAAATGAAGTTATACTTGGAAAAGTGTTTGGTTACCGTTACCAATCATGGTAGAGGTACATGTGCATAATGAAAGGAAATGGTGTTCACTTGATTTTTGAGTTGGAAGACATTGGCTGAGTAGAATTTTGATTACATCTGTCACCATGGAAACTACTAAAATAAAGATATAATGGAATTGTTGATAAATATCAGACAGTTTGTGTTGAAAAAAGTGGGATCCATCCTAAATTCCGTGCAAAACTGCACATCAAAGACAGAACTATACCTAATATTGTAGATATCAAATAAGTCACTTTGGTTTAAAAGACACAGTTTAAAAGGAGTTTAACCAGTTGGAAGCTGAGGATATTATGTTGTTAGTAGTAAGTGGGTAGCCACAATAGTGGTTGTATCAAAGAGGGATGCCCAGGTACAAAATATGTTAACCCAGTCTTGTATGTAGAGAATCAATTCCATACACAAACCCAAGTGCATAGTCAGCAGCTTGGTAGAAAAGATTACAAAGATATATCTAACATCAACAGCTATTATTAGAAGAGGATTCTTAAACAATTAATTGCATAAAGGGTGTACTAATTTACCAGGCTTACCTTGAAAGAAGACGGCTGCAAAGGTGCATGATGAGTATAGGAATGGAAGACCACGATATCTATGGTCACCAGGAGAGATAGAAGAAATATTTGGCCCTTCATCATTTTATGTGAAGCTGACAGATGTGTTTTTGATCAAAAATGGAATGCTAATCATGAGATGTTGTTCCATATTTTGACAGTGCAGATAGTAATGGGGAATGGCCAGTACAGATGAACCTTGTGACTAATTTAACTCACTATCTTATTGCTGTGACTGTTCTCATTAGCAGTATCCTCTTAGACCAGCACCAAGTCCTGGATTTGTGTCATTTAATGTGAAAGATGTTGTAGACTCTAACTGACTGTATAAGGTGGATTGTATTAGTATTATGTTTGTGGAGTCTTTTATGGAGTCTATGTTCCCACCCCCCCCCTCCATTTCATTAATATCTTTTGAATTTTTTGTATCTCAACTAATCGTTATATCTTTGCATAATGAATAACAAGTTCCAATATTATTATTACTTTTACTGGATTCATCTTGTAGTAAATGAAATGTATGTGACATACTTCACATACAAACTACTTATGTTTCTTTTATATACTCAATGTTTAATAGTACGATTTTTTAAAAGCAAAGTTTTAATTAAAAAGATAACAAAATAAGATCTGTATACAGTTAAAAGACAACAATAAAAGTATTAATTATAATAATATCGTCTACACATGTTTTATATTCTACAATAATTATACATAAAAGATAATGTTTTTGTTTATTTTTTTATTTCCTACTTTTATGGATATCAGGGTGTAAACAGCAGAAGAAGGAGGAATATGGAACATCCTTACATAGTCAGTACTACCACCTAATTGACAACTCATGTAGTAAATGATTATCTGTTAATATAATATTTAGACAAAAGAATTTTAATTGTGCACGACATGTGTCAGAGTGTTACGACTATAGAGTTTATATTATGACAGCCCTCTTAACCACATGCAAGCCCTTTCTGAGGCATTATTAGTATTGAAGTATATGAACAGTCAATTCCATAGTAATTATAGTAATCATAACAGCATATGTTGTTGATACCTTCCAATGATAGCAGCACTATGTAGACATGTACTATGTAGGCATGTAAGTGACCATCAATTAGTTTAACAACCAATCTATAACAACAGTTTATGGTACTAGTGATCAATAATGAATAATCTTTAAAGCATATATGCAATGTACACAAATATAATGTATATCTTTACATGTGTTACAATATTTGTAATTAAAAGATATGTTCATACATTGCATATGTTGTGCATACTATGTACATTCATTTAACATCTAAATGTAGATTATGTCACATATATATTGTGTAATATTGTGTCTTTACTTTTGATGTCAGCCTCAATTATATAAAAAATAATCAAATATTTAACAATACTTAAATACTGTATATGTTAAAAGGTATGATGTCATGTTGATGTAATGTAGATGACGATCATAAAAATACTCAGTGCCACATTAGTAACAGTCTTATGATCATTGAACCAGAATATATCAACACTTCACACACTGTGGTTTTATCACTCTATGATGATGTAAGAAAGTGTCTTCATATAAATGTCATACTCTAATTGAAGTGTTGGTCTGTTCTTATATTAAGTTAACATATGACAGTTATGACAATCATAGTTTCTAGTTCCATGCCCAGACACCCGTTCACATATATATCTATATATCTGCTGTTGTGATGATCAGCTCATTTATTTATAAAAAACAATCAATTTAGCAGTGTGCATTATCAGATAATACAGTCTCAATAATCTTTACAACAAATGACATGATATAGTATATTGTATTAACTTTAGTTATAGTTACAGTTCTGATAATTACTATAAAACAATCCTGAATATCAGTATTGGTATTTTACTAAAAACAAAATTAATTAATCAATTAGATAATACATAATCAAACAGTATGACAAATATTTCAATTTTATATAAGGATTGATGTCGTGTTGACATAAAAGTACTCAAACTCACTCAAGTGTTATAACTTGCAGCATATTATACAACACTTTACAAACTGTGGCTTTACCACCATGTATATGTAAGGGAGTGTCTCCATATATTGTACATGAATATATAAACATAATATCAAATGCTGAAAGAGTAGTCTGAAGCTTAATAAGATATATGTAATTAAACATACTCACATTTTGTCTTCTCACATGCATAAAATAAAGTGATCTACACAATTTGTGTGATGTATAGTTTCATCATAGTCTTTCTTTTTGATGCAGTGTTTATACATGTATTGTTCTATAGTAGCCACTTAAGGATGTACTATTAACACATACACACATGTAGTAATGGTAATTACAAATTCACACTGTACATGCAATGTAATAACTCAACATTATATATGTAGTATGGTCAAAGGTCTATATAATGTATTATATAAACCTGAGTTGTCAATGAGGCAATTTGTCACCGATTCGTTGTTTTCACCAATAATGTGACTATTTGTGATAGTCTTAATAGATCCTTATCATAACTATTATGTGTCAAATCACGATAACAAAGAGACAAAAGCTGTGACAGGTGTGCATTCCCTCATATGAATATATATAATGTTAACAGTGCATACGTTCATTATGTTAATCTAAAGTTCAATATAATTCTATATTGCATATACTAAAATATACACCACTTTATTACAAGTAAATGTCATATATCTCTAATCTACTCCATCCATAGAATGTGTTGGTTTGTTCTTATCACATAGCAGTTATGACGATCATAGTATGTATCTGCTGATATGATGATCAGCAGACTTGCTTATATAAACAACCATTAGTAGTGATGTACTTGTGGGCACAGTAGACTATTGTCTTAATAGTATTTACAGTAAGTGACACAATATAGTATATTGTATTATTTTAGTTATAGGTATAGTTTTGGTAATGACTATAAAATGATCTTGAATATCAGTATTGGTATTTTTACCAAAAATATGACTTTAGTATTAGCTTTGGTTTCTTTATTACTAATAGTATTAGTATCAAGACAACACACATCAGTTATATTGACATGACAACATACTATAACAAACATCCATTTCCATTACCAAACACCTGACTAATACTACTACTACTACTACTACTACTACTACTACTACTACTACTACTCAAAATATGAAGTATCAATATATCAATATCAAACAATACCATCATACATATATATATATATATACAATATAGCTAATGACATGATATGATACATTTATACATTGAGTCACTTATACATTTTGATATTTATAGCATTAATTGTATGAATAGTAGCAGTCAAGTGTTTGTAAATGAAAAGCGTGTTTGTTAAGTGAGGTAGTAACAAACCAATACATTGTATTTGTATACAGAGGCTTTGTAAATGCTTGAAATATCTCACAAACCTAAAGACAAGCTGTTACTGTATTACAATTTAAAAGAATTGACTATTACAGTAAAATGTAAATAATTATTAGTCTTAGTAATAGTATACTATTATTATAAACCTCTAATAATACGCTTTTACTTTTAATTATCTAAATCAGCACTATATTATATATATATCCAGGCTCAATGTATCATAAAATTAGTAACAAGACAAGATACATATATATATTGAGTCAAGTATACATTTCACAACCACAAAGTTGACTATCCAACCGTAATTAGCCTCTTTTAAGAATGCAATTCATAATTAATTTATTAAAAATTTTGTCTTGACAGCATACAAAAATTTTAATGTATTTCACAATTTTGAATACCTACGGGCAAGATGGCGGATACCATTCAAAGGTTTTATCTCCAGTAATCACAAGTAGTTACTGTCTCACGCTTGTAATATCTCCAAGGACTACTGTTTATAGAACCCTACTTTGCATATACAGTCATAACTTTAATTTTATTGTTTTAACGTTAATAATTACGTGCGGCTGATGACGTCATTCAGTTCGGGTATTCTGATTAGTGAGTGACAAAAATGAGACATTTCTTATAATTAATAAGCGAGTGGGTGTCTAGGGATGGCAGTAACTATATAAAGCTATACAACTGACAAACTACATTGCATTACAGTATGACGCTACTCGCGTTTGCAGTGGTGCTCTATCTGACAGTTACTGTCAATGCTCAGGACTGTATAGCTCTAGCTAATGTTAGTAACTGTGACTTCTATACTCAGTGTGTAGAGCCAAGATTTCAATGTGGTACTAATGGATATCCTCTTGCTTATGGTAACAGATATTGCCGCAATTTCAAAATAAGCAAAGTTGTTTCACATCTGCTGTAAGTATTTAATGTTTTCTATAACTCATTTTATTAATTTTATATAGGGTCAAAACCTGGATTGATAATGTGAAAAGTTGTCTTATGAAAGCCATTTTGAACAGCAATGTCTACAACTCAAATGGAACATGTAGTCAATTACAAACAATTGCATTCAATAGTCATCAATCCTGTTATACTGAAAATGGATTCTGTACTGATATTCTTTTGAGTGACACTAACTTGCATTGTCTTGCCTTTGAAGTCTTTGACTCAAGTGATTTCTGGAATGAACAGGCAATTCAACAGGTTTGAAACTAATAATATCTACATGAAACTTATATCTATATATATGTATATACATATATCATTGAAGATAACATATCACTATAGGTTCTTCAAACAGCAACTACATGTACCAGGCAGGTAATTGATAGGTTCTTGTCTTCTGTGGATTACTGGATATCAAATTCTACACAATTTATTACACATCAGCTCCTTCTAACTTTGAAAGATCTTCTTAGAGGTATATATAATATATATATACATGTGTGTCGTGTGTGTTGCGAATTATATTATTACATCGTTACTTGTGGTAAATTTATAAATTGGGGAGTTTGAAATGTGAGCACGTGTTCTATAGCCATGCAGCAGACTTTTTGTTATTAATATATGGACACGCCCAAATTTTATTATATAGTTAATATTATATACAGTTAACAAAAGGTTAAGCTTGGCTTGTGGAAACTAGCTCAATCGCTCCTCAAAAGTCTTTTGATAGTCACAGAAGTGACACAACATCTACAAAGTAGGTACAAACTAACGTTTAATCTGAGAGGTGTAGTTAAATAATGATTTTGCTATATTTTATTGTATTACTACAAGACACCACTACTGATACTACTGAGATCCCAATGATGTGTGATGTGTAAATAAATAATAATAGTATTAAGAAGTTAGCAAAGTATTGTTATTGTGGTGATAATCACTGGCTTAAAAACTGTCATTTTAAGGATACAGTATGCCACAACTGATTTAGTAAAGATGTGTCATAAAAAAAGAACAAAAACATGGACAAATAGTTTTGCCATACTAGAGTAGTCATGTGATGAGAGACAAACTCTTTGGGTAAAAGCTCAAAGCTGTATCTAGTGGCCATCTTTAAGTGAAGATATAGAAGCATTAGTACATACTTTTATGAAATGACATACTCATTGTAAAGCATCAGGTTCAATGCCTGGTTCACTAATTTGCTAGCAAGTTTTTTATAACAAATCAATTAGTGTTAATTGCATACTGACAACAAATTTTCAATAGTTGATTACAAAACAAAGAATTGATGATTGTACATATTCTTGTTATTTAAAACAACTAATGTATCCACATTTTCAAGTATAAGACTATCTTATTAACACAAGTGTATAACTACCGAAAAGACATGTTTAGCTGAGATGAATGTTGACACAGTAGCTAAATATTTTTAACAACTGGATTACAACTGTCATTATTAAAAAGATTCCATTTGTTCCTGATCTCTTAATGCTTACATTGTCAAATAGCAGATGAGTCCTCTTCTTTAATCTTAACAAGACATAGACAATAGGCATCATTATTATATCAACATACTTTCTCTCTTTAAACTTATAAAGTAGGAGGAACATGATACCCTGGTTCCAAGTAGGCCACAAATGTTTTGAGCCCTTCATCATTGACTATATTAAGTGGACAAAGATCACAAGCAATCCCCTAACTCGATGCAATTACCACTTTTTTCAATGTTTTTCAAGTAGTAGTATCAACTTTCAGCTGTTTCAAATTCTTTGACTTAGAGGATTCATCTTCAGTATTAATTGAGTGTGTTAGATGATTTTTTTTTTATTATATATGTACATGTACATAGGGAGATGTGGTAATTATTACCTTATAGTTAATTCATATTTGGGAGGATTTTTATCTTTGAAGAATGTGTACCCTTCATTTTGTCATCTAAGCTTGTATCCTATCTAATCCTGATGTTACTTCTTAAAAAGAATTGTTTATTGATTAAAATAGTTTTATAAAAACACCACAATGTGAAATTGTGTATAGATATATTATCTCATTTTGATATATTTATATAAGTTACAATGCTGGCCTTGATGTTGTTTTGAGATTAGATTCTTCTAAAGTATTGGTAGCAACAATCTTATAACTATGATAAACTTTGTTAGAAGTATTATTTGAAACTTTCAAATTCGGGTTGACAAAAGTAAATATTATAATTTTGCTTGGTTCAAGTAACAATGATACACAGCTAAACAATATCTAATTATTACCAATTATTAACAATTATTAATTATTACCAATATCCCTTATATGGAACAGCTACAACATTAACTTTAAATCTTCTAGAAATTGCCTTTAAAAATTCTCATACAAGTCAAGGAAACCTTCAATAGCTATATATTTATTGATGATCAATTCATGTACTTATTATCATTTATAATGTGTTTCTTTTAATGGACTGAGATAAAGCCATTCTTACTTTTTGTCACCTTTGCAGTACACATCTGGATTTGGATTTCATCTGTTGTTTCTTATCTTTAGCGCATCAGAATGGACTTAAATAATTACATTCTTCCTATTTAAAGACATTTGGCACAATAATAAATGTATGTTTATTTTATTTTTTTTTTTTTTTTCATTATAGACCCACAGATTGACCTCAGCACATACAGTAATGAGTTCTTTATTGGATTCTATGAGCATGTACATGGGTCTAATGTACGTACATTATATGTTCATACTATGAAAACAACTCCTGTTACTTTCAATGTCACATCACTTGATGACAACTTCTCATATATGGGTAAAACCAGTTATCACAACCCTCATGAAGTCGCTATACCAACAAGTTATGAAGTGGTAGATAATACATATAATTCAAGGAAAAAGGGTCTTAAAGTTTCCTCTCTTAACAAAGAACCAATATCAGTTATTGCATGGAGCTACCGTAATCCGGATGATTTCATGTCTTATTTAGCTCTTCCATGTCATAAACAGCCAACAACTCAATACATATACTATGTTGTGTCTACATTTGGTTATTCTAATCAGATGAGTCAATTCATGATTATTGGTTGTCTCAATAATAGCAATGTGACTATCTTCCCAAACAATGACATTACTGTTCCATCAGATCCTCAGGACAGTGCTGCTGTTAATATAACTGTTTTAGCTGGACATTCCTTTGACTTTGTTCTTCATTCACTTCAAACATTCTTTGTTTTTAAGCCTTATGTTGATCTTACTGGAACCAAAATTATATCTGATAGTCCACTCACAATTATTAGTGGACATGAAGCAGCCCGAGTTCCAGCTGGGACCTTTGATGCTGACCCTATTGTTACACAACTGACACCAACAATAACTTGGGGAAAAACATTTCTGTTACCACCTCACATGGGTCGAAACAATGGACAAAGTTACAAAGTGATTGCTACTAACAATAAAAACAAATGCAGTCAAAGTTTGTGGTAAAAATTATGCTTCAGAACACATCAAATTTGATGAAAACAACACCAATTTCTTTTACACAACCAACAATGTATACTGTAGTATTATATCTGATCAACCAATCTATGTTGCTCAAATTGGTGTTAGTACACAATATGCTGGTGGCAACTTTGGTGATCCTTCCCTTAACACAGTTCCACCAATAGAACAATATGAACACTCAATCCAGTTCTCTTCATTGCTATCACGTGGTACTAGCTATTACAGTGTGGTTGTACCAAATGATGCTTACTTTAACCAGAGTTTATTGATCAACAGTAATCTTATCAATCCATCATGGGTTGTAATATATGCTCCAGATGGTTCTATCTATGGATATGGTTATTCAACATCTTTTAGTGGTATCAATACAATAGCACATCCTGAACCAAATGGTAAATTGTTTGTCTCTATCTATGGATGGAGAAGTTATGCAGGATACAGTTTTGTTGGAGGCATGAAGTTAAATGCCATTAACATTCCTAAAAGCAATGGTAATTATTTTATAAGTAATAATTAGTTTACTTCAGAAAATTCAGGTTATGATTATGCCAATTTTCAAATTTTGTACATGTATTAACATATATATAAATATATATGATATAATGATTGGTATGAATAACTAATACTATTATTTATCTAGCTACTTGTCATCTACCTCCTGAAGTTGGATCTTGTAAAGGTAGATTTCCTCGTTGGTTTTTTAACACTAGTTCAAGTCAATGTGAATTATTCATATATGTGGTTGTCATGGTAATGAAAATCAATTTGGGACTCTTAATGAATGCATTGATCTTTGTGGTGAGTTATATGTATTGTAGTAATATAATAATTACCATACATGTAATTATTATTATTTATGTAGGTTGTTCATTTGGTCAACCAACTAAGAAATGCAGTTCAGATATTTGTGATGGAAGTGTTTGTACTAACTATCCCAATGCAGTTTGTTATTCTGATGAGTGTGCAGATTGCTCCCCAAGATATTTTATTGGAAATGATGAGGTCACAAATGTTTGTGGTAAGTTCTTGGTCAAGTAAACAAATATAAATTCTATTTGATGCTGTATTCAAATATCCTATATTCAATTCTATCTTATCAATTTTAATTCTATTTTGTACTATATTCAAATAATGTGAGTCTATATATGTGTTAATACATGTCCTACAATCTACATTTTGCTGTTGTGAAGACATTTCTTAAACAAATCTAACTTCTTGCGTGAATGTTTGCTTTAAATTTAGAATTATTGTGACAAATAGGCATTATGACCTTGATATTGTGGCTACTATGTATGGATATTCATTCTGCATTCTAGTTGTGTTAGTTTTACTCAGAATCTCTATATCAACTTTTCAAAATTTTTTTTACTGACATATATTGTACTTTTCTATGAAATAATAATACTATAGCCATCATTATTATCATCTTATAGTATGTTTCTTTAATTGAACTGACATATAGCCATCCCAACATCCATTTATTATAAAGAACTATTTTATACATCATATTTTGATAAAGTTGTTTCTTAAGTTCAGTTCATCGGAATTGTTTCTAAATAATTACCTTTTTCCTACTTACACTCACATATGGTACTACAATATAACATATATTTGTTAAAATGTTTTGTTTTTCATTACAGAACCACCAATTGACCTCAGTACATCCAGTGATGAGTTTTTTGTGGGATTCTATGAGCATGTACATGGATCAAATGTACGTAAATTGTATGTTCATACTATCAAAAAAACTCCTGTTACTTTCAAAGTTACATCACTTGATGACAATTTCTCATATATGGGTACAACAAGTTATCACAATCCTCATAAAGTCATTATACCAGCAAGTTATGAAGTGTTAGATCATGCCTATTCCTGGAGGAGAAAGGGTCTTAAAGTTTATTCTCTAAACAAAGAACCAATATCAGTTATTGCATGGAGCTTCCGTACTCAGTCAGATTTCATGTCTTATCTAGCTCTTCCATGTCATAAACAGCCAACAACTCAATACACATACTATGTTGTATCTACATTTGGTTGGAGTGATCAGACAAGTCAGTTCATGATTATTGGTTGCCTTAATAACAGTAATGTGACTATCATTCCAAACAATGACATTACTGTTCCATCAGATCCTCAAGACAGTTCTGGTGTTAATATAATTGTTTCAGCTGGACATTCCTTTGACTTTGTTCTTCATTCACTTCAAACATTCTTTGTTTTTAAACCTTATGTTGATCTTACTGGAACCAAAATTATATCTGATAGTCCACTCACAATTATCAGTGGACATGAAGCAGCTCGAGTTCCAGCTGGTATATATGATGCTGAGACTATTGTTACACAACTCACACCAACAATAACTTGGGGAAAGAGATTTCTGTTACCACCTCAAATGGGTCGAAACAATGGACAAAGTTATAAAGTAATTGCTACTAACAATAAAACAAATGCAGTCAAAACATGTGGTACAAATTATGCTTCAGAACATATCAAATTTGATGAAAACAACACTAATTGGTTCTATACAACCAACAATGTATACTGTAGTATTATCTCTAATCAACCAATCTATGTTGCTCAAATTGGTGTTAGTACACGATATGCTGGTGGCAACTATGGTGACCCTTCCCTTAACACAGTTCCACCAATAGAACAATATGAACACTCCATCCAGTTCTCTGCATTGTTGTCAAGTGGTACTAGTTATTACAGTGTGGTTGTACCAAATGATGTTTATTTTAGCCAGAGTTTATTGATCAACGGTATTCTTATCAATCCATCATGGGTTGAGATATATGCTCCAGATGGTTCTGTCTATGGATATGGATATTCAAACTCTTTTAGTGGTACCAATACAATAACACATCCTGACCCCAATGGTAAATTATTTGTCTCTATCTATGGCTGGACAACTTATGCTGGGTACAGTTATGTTGGGGGCATGAAGTTAAATGGCATTAACATTCCAAGGAGTGATGGTAATTGTTTTATAAGTAATACTTAATTTACTTCAGAAAATTCAGGTTATAACTATGCCATTTGTAAATTTCGTAAATGTATTATATAATATATATAATATAATGATTGGTATGAATAAATAATACTATTAATTATTTAGCTACATGTCAACTATTTCCTGAAGTTGGACCTTGTAAAGGTAGATTTCCTCGTTGGTTTTTTAACACCAGTTCAAGTCAATGTGAAATATTCATATATGGTGGTTGTCATGGTAATAAAAATCAATTTGGGACTCTTAATGAATGTATTGATCTTTGTGGTGAGTTATGCATTGTAGTAATATTATAATTACTATACATGTAAAAGGTTTTTTAGTTCTAAACATTATATAATTTGGTATACTTCTTTATTTCATGTGTACCTTGCTCAGGATCTGAACTATTGTCTTAATTTCTTTTTGCATTTAACTGTCATTCTTATAAAATTTTAACAGTTGGAACCCACTTCCAGAGAAACACAAAATACATCTTATGTTATGTTTAATAGAAATAATGAAACTCTTAAAAGTTTTCTTTTAAATAAATTGCTTAGGAAATAGATTTCCTTCCTTCCTATACTTCAGTAATATTTTTAGCCAGCTCCTATTTTAGCTTTTCATTTGGTAATTTTTACTACTCTTTCTACTCTTTTACTTACTAATGATAGTATTGATTGTTCTTCTACCTGACACATCTAGTGCAATTATTAGCTAAGTATGACCTGGTTTAATGTTCTGTGATATACTAATTTATATTTTATTACCATTATATGTAGACACAGAATCTAAAACTCCATATCCTTTGACAGGTAGTACACATCTTCCAACAAGTTTTTCATCCTCTTCAAGTGTTTTTATAGTTACTCCTACACCAACTGTTACTCAAGGTAAATAAGCACTATATATTTAATTAATATGTTATACATATTATGTTAATTTTAGGCTTATGTTTGGCACTTAATCTCACTTCTTCTGGTTGTTGTGTAATATCTGTGTCTCCACCTTGTTCAATTAATGGATGCTATTGTGATCAAAGTTGTTTTTATTGGAAAGATTGTTGCAATGATGTAGCTGATATTGGTTGTCATCCCACAACTCCTTCCTTTCTTACAGTTTCATCTACTAGTAAGACAAAAACAGATACACTAGTCACAGTTTTTTAAAAAACTTTTTTAAAGTCAATTTTCTTTTTATTTCATCTGTTCTGTATGTACTTTTCTAGAAGTTAGTTTTTGCTCTGTCATTATTAAAATTGCTGATGTAGGGAATGTTTCTGAAATATATTCTATTTACTGATATTTATTGTTTGCTTATAAGATCACATGTTATGCAGAGTAATTACATTTTAGTCTAGTTTTATTGCTAATATTCTGATATATATATAGATACATATTCCTAATGTTTCGTGTATAAAGTAGTAGCATATGTAGTTACTAATGTTATGTTTGTGATCAGATTATCTCACATAAAATATAATAATTATTAAATTCATTAACATTTTTTTGTAGTCAAAGTATCTAAAACTCCATACCCCTTGACAAGTAGTTCACATCTTACAACAAGTTTTTCATCCTCTTCAAGTGTTTCTATAGTTACTCCTACACCAACTGTTATTCCAGGTAAATAGCATTATGAACTAAATTATGAAGTTGTTCTTATTATGTTAATTTTAGGCTCATGTTTAGCACTTAATCTCAACTATTCTATATTATAACTATAGCAAAATTATCATAAACTTACAAGATTATAGATAGATGTAGGAATTCTTGTAGTATAAAATCTATTTTCTATTTTTTATTTTCTTTTGTATTTCACAACATTTCAAAACCATTTCTCTTATATTTGCTTTTAAGATCAAATCATAATTGTGGTAATGAAATTTTAGTCCTGTCAAAATTTAGAACATATAATTATGATGGTTTTTTCATATTAGTTCATGTGTGAAGTAGTAGCATATATAGTTACTGATGTTATACTTGTGATTAGTTTATATCTTGCATGCTCTCAATTTTATTACCAATTTTATGTAGAAGCAGTATCTAAAACTCTATACCCTTTGACAGGTAGTACACATCTTCCATCTTCTTCAAGTGGTTCTACTCCTACACCAACTGTTACTCAAGGTAAATAAACACTATATATTTAATTAATAAGTTATACATATTATGTTAATTTTAGGGTCATGTTTGGCACTTAATCTCAACTATTCTGGATGTTGTTTAAGATCTAAGACAAAAATTTGTAGCAATATTGACTGCAATTGTCAACAAAATTGTCACATTTTGAACGATTGTTGTAGTGATATAGCTGATATTGGTTGTCATCCTGCTTCTCCTCCCTCTCCTATATTTTCACCTACTATAACTGATACACTTGGTAAGATAAAAAAAATGAAGCTGCATTTTTCATATTTTTATGTATGTACAATAAATCAATGTGGTATCTAACAGTGTATACTCTCACAATTCCAATAAAAAATTATCATCAACTTATAAAATTATAGATGTATGGAATTCTTATAGCATATAATCTATTTTCCATTTTTCATATGCTTTTGTATCTCACAACATTTCAAATCAATTCTGTTATGTTTACTTTTAAGATCAAATCTTACTTGTGGTAATCAAATTTTAGTCCAGTCAACATTTAGTTTTATTACAACATATATGATGATTTCTTCCTAATAGTTCATGTGTAAAGTAGTAGCACATATAGTTACTGATGTTACACTTGTGATTAGTTTATCTCTTACATGCTCTCAATTTTATTACCAATTTTACGTAGAAGCAGTATCTAAAACTCTATACCCTTTGACAGGTAGTACACATCTTCCATCTTCTTCAAGTGGTTCTACTCCTACACCAACTGTTACTCAAGGTAAATAAACACTATATATTTAATTAATAAGTTATACATATTATGTTAATTTTAGGGTCATGTTTGGCACTTAATCTCAACTATTCTGGATGTTGTTTAAGATCTGAGACAAAAGTTTGTAGGAATATTGACTGCAATTGTCAACAAAATTGTCACATTTTGAACGATTGTTGTAGTGATATAGCTGATATTGGTTGTCATCCTGCTTCTCCTCCCTCTCCTATATTTTCACCTACTATAACTGATACACTTGGTAAGATAAAAAAAATGAAGCTGCATTTTTCATATTTTTATGTATGTACAATAAATCAATGTGGTATCTAACAGTGTATACTCTCACAATTCCAATAAAAATTATCATCAACTTATAAAATTATAGATGTATGGAATTCTTATAGCATATAATCTATTTTCCATTTTTCATATGCTTTTGTATTTCACAACATTTCAAATCAATTCTGTTATGTTTACTTTTAAGATCAAATCTTACTTGTGGTAATCAAATTTTAGTCCAGTCAACATTTAGTTTTATTACAACATATATGATGATTTCTTCCTAATAGTTCATGTTTAAAGTAGTAGCACATATAGTTACTGATGTTACACTTGTGATTAGTTTATCTCTTACATTCTCTCAATTTTATTACCAATTTTACGTAGAAGCAGTATCTAAAACTCTATACCCTTTGACAGGTAGTACACATCTTCCATCTTCTTCAAGTGGTTCTACTCCTACACCAACTGTTACTCAAGGTAAATAAACACTATATATTTAATTAATAAGTTATACATATTATGTTAATTTTAGGGTCATGTTTAGCACTTAATCTCAACTATTCTGGATGTTGTTTAAGATCTAAGACAAAAGTTTGTAGGAATATTGACTGCAATTGTCAACAAAATTGTCACACTTTGAACGATTGTTGTAGTGATATAGCTGATATTGGTTGTCATCCTGCTTCTCCTCCCTCTCCTATATTTTCACCTACTATAACTGATACACTTGGTAAGATAAAAAAATGAAGCTGCATTTTTCATATTTTTATGTATGTACAATAAATCAATGTGGTATCTAACAGTGTATACTCTCACAATTCCAATAAAAAATTATCATCAACTTATAAAATTATAGATGTATGGAATTCTTATAGCATATAATCTATTTTCCATTTTTCATATGCTTTTGTATTTCACAACATTTCAAATCAATTCTGTTATGTTTACTTTTAAGATCAAATCTTACTTGTGGTAATCAAATTTTAGTCCAGTCACATTTAGTTTTATTACAACATATATGATGATTTCTTCCTAATAGTTCATGTGTGAAGTAGTAGCACATATAGTTACTGATGTTACACTTGTGATTAGTTTATCTCTTACATGCTCTCAATTTTATTACCAATTTTATGTAGAAGCAGTATCTAAAACTCTATACCCTTTGACAGGTAGTACACATCTTCCATCTTCTTCAAGTGGTTCTACTCCTACACCAACTGTTACTCAAGGTAAATAAACACTATATATTTAATTAATAAGTTATACATATTATGTTAATTTTAGGGTCATGTTTGGCACTTAATCTCAACTATTCTGGATGTTGTTTAAGATCTAAGACAAAAGTTTGTAGGAATATTGACTGCAATTGTCAACAAAATTGTCACATTTTGAACGATTGTTGTAGTGATATAGCTGATATTGGTTGTCATCCTGCTTCTCCTCCCTCTCCTATATTTTCACCTACTATAACTGATACACTTGGTAAGATAAAAAAAATGAAGCTGCATTTTTCATATTTTTATGTATGTACAATAAATCAATGTGGTATCTAACAGTGTATACTCTCACAATTCCAATAAAAAATTATCATCAACTTATAAAATTATAGATGTATGGAATTCTTATAGCATATAATCTATTTTCCATTTTTCATATGCTTTTGTATTTCACAACATTTCAAATCAATTCTGTTATGTTTACTTTTAAGATCAAATTTTACTTGTGGTAATCAAATTTTAGTCCAGTCAACATTTAGTTTTATTACAACATATATGATGATTTCTTCCTAATAGTTCATGTTTAAAGTAGTAGCACATATAGTTACTGATGTTACACTTGTGATTAGTTTATCTCTTACATGCTCTCAATTTTATTACCAATTTTACGTAGAAGCAGTATCTAAAACTCTATACCCTTTGACAGGTAGTACACATCTTCCATCTTCTTCAAGTGGTTCTACTCCTACACCAACTGTTACTCAAGGTAAATAAACACTATATATTTAATTAATAAGTTATACATATTATGTTAATTTTAGGGTCATGTTTAGCACTTAATCTCAACTATTCTGGATGTTGTTTAAGATCTGAGACAAAAGTTTGTAGGAATATTGACTGCAATTGTCAACAAAATTGTCACATTTTGAACGATTGTTGTAGTGATATAGCTGATATTGGTTGTCATCCTGCTTCTCCTCCCTCTCCTATATTTTTACATACTACAACTGATATATTTGGTATGACAAAATTTAAACCTCTACATTTTCATATTTCTATGTATATGTGATAAAACAACGTTGTATTCAACAATGTACACTCATACTTAATAAAATTTAGTTTTATTACAACATATATGATGATTTCTTTCTAATAGCTCATGTGTAAATTTGTAGCACATATAGTTACTGATGTTACACTTGTGATTAGTTTATCTCTTACATTCTCTCAATTTTATTACCAATTTTACGTAGAAGCAGTATCTAAAACTCTATACCCTTTGACAGGTAGTACACATCTTCCATCTTCTTCAAGTGGTTCTACTCCTACACCAACTGTTACTCAAGGTAAATAAACACTATATATTTAATTAATAAGTTATACATATTATGTTAATTTTAGGGTCATGTTTGGCACTTAATCTCAACTATTCTGGATGTTGTTTAAGATCTGAGACAAAAGTTTGTAGGAGTATTGACTGCAATTGTCAACAAAATTGTCACACTTTGAACGATTGTTGTAGTGATATAGCTGATATTGGTTGTCATCCTGCTTCTCCTCCCTCTCCTACATTTTCACCTACTATAACTGATACACTTGGTAAGATTTAAAAAAATGAAGCTGCATTTTTCATATTTTTATGTATGTACAATAAATCAATGTGGTATCTAACAGTGTATACTCTCACAATTCCAATAAAAAATTATCATCAACTTATAAAATTATAGATGTATGGAATTCTTATAGCATATAATCTATTTTCCATTTTTCATATGCTTTTGTATTTCACAACATTTCAAATCAATTCTGTTATGTTTACTTTTAAGATCAAATCTTACTTGTGGTAATCAAATTTTAGTCCAGTCACATTTAGTTTTATTACAACATATATGATGATTTCTTCCTAATAGTTCATGTGTGAAGTAGTAGCACATATAGTTACTGATGTTACACTTGTGATTAGTTTATCTCTTACATTCTCTCAATTTTATTACCAATTTTACGTAGAAGCAGTATCTAAAACTCTATACCCTTTGACAGGTAGTACACATCTTCCATCTTCTTCAAGTGGTTCTACTCCTACACCAACTGTTACTCAAGGTAAATAAACACTATATATTTAATTAATAAGTTATACATATTATGTTAATTTTAGGGTCATGTTTGGCACTTAATCTCAACTATTCTGGATGTTGTGTAAGATCTGAGACAAAAGTTTGTAGGAGTATTGACTGCAATTGTCAACAAAATTGTCACACTTTGAACGATTGTTGTAGTGATATAGCTGATATTGGTTGTCATCCTGCTTCTCCTCCCTCTCCTACATTTTCACCTACTATAACTGATACACTTGGTAAGATTTAAAAAAATGAAGCTGCATTTTTCATATTTTTATGTATGTACAATAAATCAATGTGGTATCTAACAGTGTATACTCTCACAATTCCAATAAAAAATTATCATCAACTTATAAAATTATAGATGTATGGAATTCTTATAGCATATAATCTATTTTCCATTTTTCATATGCTTTTGTATTTCACAACATTTCAAATCAATTCTGTTATGTTTACTTTTAAGATCAAATCTTACTTGTGGTAATCAAATTTTAGTCCAGTCAACATTTAGTTTTATTACAACATATATGATGATTTCTTCCTAATAGTTCATGTGTAAAGTAGTAGCACATATAGTTACTGATGTTACACTTGTGATTAGTTTATCTCTTACATTCTCTCAATTTTATTACCAATTTTACGTAGAAGCAGTATCTAAAACTCTATACCCTTTGACAGGTAGTACACATCTTCCATCTTCTTCAAGTGGTTCTACTCCTACACCAACTGTTACTCAAGGTAAATAAACACTATATATTTAATTAATAAGTTATACATATTATGTTAATTTTAGGGTCATGTTTGGCACTTAATCTCAACTATTCTGGATGTTGTGTAAGATCTGAGACAAAAGTTTGTAGGAGTATTGACTGCAATTGTCAACAAAATTGTCACACTTTGAACGATTGTTGTAGTGATATAGCTGATATTGGTTGTCATCCTGCTTCTCCTCCCTCTCCTACATTTTCACCTACTATAACTGATACACTTGGTAAGATTTAAAAAAATGAAGCTGCATTTTTCATATTTTTATGTATGTACAATAAATCAATGTGGTATCTAACAGTGTATACTCTCACAATTCCAATAAAAAATTATCATCAACTTATAAAATTATAGATGTATGGAATTCTTATAGCATATAATCTATTTTCCATTTTTCATATGCTTTTGTATTTCACAACATTTCAAATCAATTCTGTTATGTTTACTTTTAAGATCAAATCTTACTTGTGGTAATCAAATTTTAGTCCAGTCACATTTAGTTTTATTACAACATATATGATGATTTCTTCCTAATAGTTCATGTGTGAAGTAGTAGCACATATAGTTACTGATGTTACACTTGTGATTAGTTTATCTCTTACATGCTCTCAATTTTATTACCAATTTTATGTAGAAGCAGTATCTAAAACTCTATACCCTTTGACAGGTAGTACACATCTTCCATCTTCTTCAAGTGGTTCTACTCCTACACCAACTGTTACTCAAGGTAAATAAACACTATATATTTAATTAATAAGTTATACATATTATGTTAATTTTAGGGTCATGTTTGGCACTTAATCTCAACTATTCTGGATGTTGTTTAAGATCTGAGACAAAAGTTTGTAGGAATATTGACTGCAATTGTCAACAAAATTGTCACATTTGAACGATTGTTGTAGTGATATAGCTGATATTGGTTGTCATCCTGCTTCTCCTCCCTCTCCTATATTTTCACCTACTATAACTGATACACTTGGTAAGATAAAAAAAATGAAGCTGCATTTTTCATATTTTTATGTATGTACAATAAATCAATGTGGTATCTAACAGTGTATACTCTCACAATTCCAATAAAAAATTATCATCAACTTATAAAATTATAGATGTATGGAATTCTTATAGCATATAATCTATTTTCCATTTTTCATATGCTTTTGTATTTCACAACATTTCAAATCAATTCTGTTATGTTTACTTTTAAGATCAAATTTTACTTGTGGTAATCAAATTTTAGTCCAGTCAACATTTAGTTTTATTACAACATATATGATGATTTCTTCCTAATAGTTCATGTTTAAAGTAGTAGCACATATAGTTACTGATGTTACACTTGTGATTAGTTTATCTCTTACATGCTCTCAATTTTATTACCAATTTTACGTAGAAGCAGTATCTAAAACTCTATACCCTTTGACAGGTAGTACACATCTTCCATCTTCTTCAAGTGGTTCTACTCCTACACCAACTGTTACTCAAGGTAAATAAACACTATATATTTAATTAATAAGTTATACATATTATGTTAATTTTAGGGTCATGTTTAGCACTTAATCTCAACTATTCTGGATGTTGTTTAAGATCTGAGACAAAAGTTTGTAGGAATATTGACTGCAATTGTCAACAAAATTGTCACATTTTGAACGATTGTTGTAGTGATATAGCTGATATTGGTTGTCATCCTGCTTCTCCTCCCTCTCCTATATTTTTACATACTACAACTGATATATTTGGTATGACAAAATTTAAACCTCTACATTTTCATATTTCTATGTATATGTGATAAAACAACGTTGTATTCAACAATGTACACTCATACTTAATAAAATTTAGTTTTATTACAACATATATGATGATTTCTTTCTAATAGCTCATGTGTAAATTTGTAGCATAAGTATTTTTTGATATAATGTTTGTGATCAGTTTATATCTTACACGATCTTTAATTCATTATCATTTTTATGTATACATAGAATCTAAAACTCCATACCCTTTGACAAGTAGTACACATCTTCCAGCAAGTTTTTTATCTATTTCAAGTGGTTCTATATCTATTGTTACTCAAGGTAATTGAACACTATGAATTAAATAAATAAGTTGTTCTTTTTTATGTTAACATTTATTAATTTTTTACTTTTACTTTGCATATCATCTTAAAATCTTAATTCTTATGTTTGCTTTCAAGATAACATTTAAATTGTGGTAGTTAAATTTTATTTCAGTCAAAATTTAGTTTTATTATGATGGAAATCAAAGTTTCTTCCTAATAGTTCATGTGTAAAATAGTAGCATATGTAGTTACTGATGTGATGTTTATGATCAGGTTATCACTTACATGACATCAATTTTATTACCATTTTTATGTAGACACAGTTAGTACTACACACTACTCTTCTACAATTTCACCAACTCCACCTGGTAAGACAAAAATGTTCATGCATCAAATTAGTGAAAGGTCCTTAAAATTTAAACATTATATAATATATATAATTTGGTACACTACTTTATTTCATGTATATGTTTCATTTTATTTAGAATTTGTATCTGGATCAGGAGGATCTGGTCTAAATGGTAATAGACTATTTTTAATGTATAAAGTATATATTTAAAACAATTAATACTCCACCATATTTGGTAATTTATATGTATTTTAAAAGCAAACTGTTTTAGTTTTTGTTTGTATTTACTGTCTTTTATATAAAATTTAACAGTTTTAACCTGCTCTGTGATAAACAGAAAAATGTAAGCTATGTTCTGATTTATGTAGTAGTAGAAATAACGAAACTCTTAATCAAAAGTTATATTTCAAAAATGATTTGCTAATCAAATAGATTTCTTTGCTTCTTTTACTTCAGTCATATTTTTAGCCAGTTGCTGTTTTATTTTTAACTTTTAAGATGCCATAATAATTTCTGCTATTTCTGCACATTACTTGCTGATGATAATATTGCCCCTTAGGTCTTTTTCCGTGATATGACTAACACAACCATTACCTGAGACATGGTTTAATATTGGATGTTAGATTAGTAGTATAGACAAAATATAATACTATAGAGAGCTGGATAACATACACTATAATATTTCAGACAAATCAAATAAATTGCTAGGTGTAGTAAATAGATGTATGTATAAATTGATAACATCACATGTCAGATCTTGAGTCATCATCACTCTACTTCTATAATGTATTCAACATTCTAGAGATTACAATGATGTAACCTTTCTGTGCAAAAACATTTGAATAAACCACATGTACTTTACATTTATGTGTTGCAGCTAACCAAAGCACTTTTTATGGTTTTGTGATGTTGTATATTAAGCTTGGCCTTTAAAAAAATTGTACTATATGAAGTTGACATTAGTGTTCCTGTACTTGCAAGTGTTCACCTGCATGTTAAATATAGATAAACTGACTAGATTATGTGAGTGACCTAGTAGACATCACAATATTTGACCTTTTAATTGCTGCAGCTTATAATGGTCTCTCTCTCTCTCTATGTATATATCTCATTGTAAAATTTTGTTGAAATATTGGATTTGGCAGAAGAAGAATAGTTTATCTTATTACTTTTCTCAGTTGTCTAGTTTATTTATCTCTCATTAATACTCCATTAACACTTTAACAAGCTACAGATATAAGTTGATTGTATTACAGGCAAAGGGAAACAACAAATTAAGTTAACAAGTACCAATTACTTAAGAATTTATCTGGTCTCCTACATTGTTTACATATACTGTGCATATAACATAATTTGCCCAAATATGGAAAATTATTAAGGATTTGAAACATATTGTATAACTCACTATCTCTCCGTTTCCTCAGGTTACACAAATATCACATTTACAGTCAGACCAATGGACTCCTATTACACAGAAATAAATAAAGAAACCATAATGCATTGCAGTGCACAAGGAATTTCTATAGTCACTGGCAAAACAGAAGAACTTGACATCAGATTCACCAGAAATGGCATACTACTTGATATAAATAACATGCCTTCAAGACATTACTATTTAAATGATAATGGCTATGCACCAACAGGATTGAAAATTGTTCCAACACTACTTGAAGATGATCAGAGTGTTTATCGTTGTCAAGTATATGTGAACTTAGAACCGTATAATATATACACAAACAACATCACATTGACAGTAACTGGTAAGTTTATTGTTGTATAGAGTGTATAGACTACTCTTACTGTCATTTTGTATATTATATAAGAGGCAGATGATTGTGTATTTGTTGATATATTGTGTTTACATTCTTAGTACATGTAGCTATTGTCATAGCACAAACTCGAATATGGTATTTGTCCACTAAGTCTAATTGACCAATCAGATAGAGTCATTTTGCATGTTCATTAATTCTATAATTGTGTCCAATGGACTACAAGATCTAAAGTTTTTATTTTCCACAAGTAACTATTGAAATACTAGCAAATATACAAGTAAATAAAACCTTTTTTAAAACAAAGAATACAAGTAAAATAGTAGGGATGAAAGTTGCATAATAATACAATATATAGAAGGCACCAATATCTTGTAACTATATATCTTTTTTGGAGTCAGTTAACACATCCTTTCCTTGAGTCGGTTTACATTCTTTCCTCTTGTGTGCCAGTCATATAATTCTGGATAATAGTCTATATTTGTCAATTCAAAATAAATTGAGAGATCATTTAGCAATCTCAACTTCATGGCACTATACTACATATTTCAAATTTTTAATATTATTCAAATATTTATGGTTTTACATGTAACATGTCAATGATGTCATGTCATAATAGCATAGATCGGAGAGATTATTCAATACTGACTGTTGAAATCGCTATTTTCACTAATAAAGTGCTCAAAACATGAGATAGAAAAGCATATAATTCATCTAAAATTGTGTTATATCTGAGAAAATGTTAGCAAATATTTGGTCACTGAGCTATTTGACTATTAAAGAACAAGAAGAAATTTGGACAAATTCAGCATTTGCCCAAGTTTCACTGTGTTCTTTAGAAACATTGTCTTAGTCTGCAAATCGACCATCACTTGGCATTATTGTAGAAAGAACTTATCGAGTAGTGAGAGATTCTGAATTGTTTTGGTTGAGATATTTAGTGTTTTTTGCTCATTGAACATCCAGACCATTTCTACATAGGCAGTTGCTACCACATGCCTGACAATCTTATAACTCACTATGAGTTTATCATAATACAGTTTTATTGGATAATAGGAATGCTATTTTCTATTTTCTTTTTAATTACTTATTCTGTGGCTAAAAGCATTTATTATCCCTGAAGTATTTTATTTTACCTTGAAGCCATTCTAGTTATTGTTTTGTTGCTCATTATAATGGTATATCATTACTATGGTAATGAGTAATTGTTGTTAGAATATGTTATGATGTTTTAAGAGTTTATTATCCAACTAATGTAATACTATAATTATGTAGGACATTATTTAAATCAACATAATTGGTCAGCTTAATAGCTTATATTAGATATAAACTTAATATTAGTGATGCTGTTTGATACTTTTGATACAATAAATATGTCATCCAATTCTCAGATGTCAACAACACATGTGCATTAATCATATTTATCTATCTATTGCTGTATGCATAAATTGATGACATATAGGTGAGGTCTATCATCACTCTATATATACATTATTGTATTATATTCAGCATTCTTGAGATTACAATAATATAACCTTTGTATGCAAAAACATCTTAATAATTGGCATGTAATTTACATGTATGCTAGTTTTGCTGCTAACCACCAAAGCACATTTTGTGGTTTAGTGATGTTGTATTAAGCCTGACATTATAAACAACCATTGTCATTGTTTTGGACTTCTTACAGTCATACATTCAGATGGTATTGAGCTTTTTTTGTTGATAAAACTTTATTGATATGTGTTAAAATAATAACTGATGTAGGAGGAGAATTAATCAAAGGTAGTTTATAATATTTGTTACATATATTTAAGAGAAACTGTTTAAAAATAATTACAATTTGTTTGTTGTTAATTGGACAAAATATATAGCTGGCAGTGTTATTATGAGTTAATCTTAGAACCCAGTTTAACCAGTTGCATAAGTATCTTGTGAAATGATTTTTAAAATTTAATCCAAGTGCTAATACTATAATAGCTAGCTTAAATATATTTATCTCACATGTATTAGATAAATCGATGACTAATAGTAAATGTTATTATATGGATAAAGCAATAATATTATATGAATATAAGCAGGATCATAAATCCTAACTGCTTCTAAAGGCACTTTGTTTTTGTTACTCTTATGTTGGTTGGCACTTTAATCTTTGTAGTCTTTCATGTTAAGTATAGATTTTAGCTGACTAGAGTATATGACTGACATTGTAAACATAACAATATGTGACCTCTTAATTCCTGCAACTGGTAATGATATCTCTCTCTATTTCTCATTGTAAAATTTTGTAAAACTATTAGACTTGGCAGAAAAGTAATAATTTTTCCTATTGCTTTTTTCAATAGTCTAGACTATGGTTCATATATCTTTTGTCAATACTGCATTTCTTCTGTTAACAAGCTACAAACAGAAGTTGATTGTATTACAGAAAAAAGGAAAATGACAAATAATTTTGCCCAATAAAGAATTTGATTAAGGACTTGATTCATGTTGTATAACTCTCTGTCTCTCTTCCCCTCTCCTCAGGTTACATAAATATCACATTTACAGTCAGACCAATGGACTCCTATTACACAGAAATAAATAGAGATACCATAATGCATTGCAGGGCACAAGGAATTTCTATAGTCACTGGCAAAACAGAAGAACTTGATATCAGATTCACCAGAAATGGCATACTACTTGATATAAATAACATGCCTCCAAGACATTACTATTTAACTGATAATGGCTATACATCAACAGGATTGTTAATTGTTCCAACACTACTTGAAGATGATCAGAGTGTTTATCGTTGTCAAGTATATGTGAACTTAGAACCATATAATAAATACACAAACAACATCACATTGACAGTAACTGGTAAGTTTATTGTTGTATAGAGTGTATAGACTACTCTCAATTTAAACTTGCTGCTCAATGGACAATCCAGGCCATCCCTACATAGACACTTGCTACCACATGCCTGACAATCTTATAACTCACTATGACTTTATCATAATACAGTTTTATTGGATAATAGGAATGCTTTTTTCTATTTTTCAGTTTAATTACTTATTCTGTGGATAAAAAAGTTAATTATTCTTGAAGTCATTTATAACGTCTTGAAATCATTCTATTTTTTTTGTTTTGTTGCCTCATTATAATGACATATCATTACTATGGTAATGAATAATTGTTGTTAGAATATGCTCAAATGTTGTAAGAGTTTATTATCCAACTAATGTAATACTATTGTAACCCGCTTGAGAGCTGAGTTTTGCAGACTATCTTTTGTTACAACTCAAAATAGTAATACTTATGAAAAACAAACTTATAAATATATATATATGATTCAACGACAAGTGATATCTACTTAAATACAAAATCATACAGAACATTCTAGAGAGTTCTAGAGATTACACAATATTTCACACATTAATATAGTATTGTATAACACAATGGGTTTCAACAGCAAGGTTTGTTGTAATACAATTGTTACAGTAATGTATAGCACAATGGTTTACACTCATTACATTGCCCTTCTCTCCATAAGAATTCGTCCCGAATTTGTATATTCTAGTGAGCAATGGTAGGTGCATAACGATTAGGAGCATTTCTATCTCTTCTTGGATAACGTGGCTCAGGTGGTCCTGGTCCACTTTCAACAAGTTCCATATCTTGTCCAAAAATATCTGGTGCAGAGTAATCATTAGAATTCTCTGTAGTTCTGTCAGAACTCTCTACAGTTTTCAGTAGCACCAGAAGAGAACCTAGTTCCTGGTGTACATAGTTTAAGTCTATCAAAGTGAACTACTTGTAACTTTTTCTTTCTTTGGACATTTCTAATTTTGTAGTCACTTTCTGAAATTTGTTCCACAATTTTAAATGGGCCAGTCCATGGGTGATGAAGTTTTTTTAGACTGCCCTCGAAGAACAACGGGTGAATGTGACCAGACAAGATCACTTTCCTTGAATGGCTTTCCATGAATACGCTTGTCATAACATTCTTTTTGACGTCTGTGGGACGTACGTAATTTCTCTCTAGCTATACGATAGGCTTCGTCTAAACTTATCTTGAGTTGTGTAGCATAGTCACTTGTAGAAAGTTCATTGTTCTCTCCAGTTCCATACATCAAATCAATAGGGAGACTCGCTTGACGTCCAAACATGAGATAAAATGGTGTATATCCAGTCGATGCATGTACACTTGTATTATAGGCCATACAAACTTTGCGAATTTGATTTTCCCAATTAAATGGATGATCTTTTGTGGTTGTTGATAACATACTCAACAAGGTGCGGTTGAACCTTTCTACAAGTCCATCACACTGTGGGTGATAAGCTGAAGTTCTGGTTTTCTTAATTTTTAAGATGTCACAAATTTCTTTCATTAGAGTCGATTCAAACTGTCGACCCTGATCTGAATGTAATTGTTCAGGGGGTGAGAATCTACAGAACATCTCATCCACTAACTTCTTAGCAATTGTTGTTGTTTCTTCATTAGGTATTGCATATGTTTCCATCCATTTAGTGAAATAGTCACCGGCAACCAAGATGTATGAATTTCCTGCTTCACTTTCTGGTAGTGGTCCTAGAATATCAGCAGCAACAACTTCCATTGGATAACCATTTTTTATTGTCTGCAGCAGAGCATGATTTTTCTTAGGAGCAGATTTCCTAGTAGTACATACTTTACAGGTCTTACACCAATTATGGATGTCTTGTTGCATGCCAGGCCAGTTAAACCTTTCCTTAAGTTTGTGTAATGACTTCTCTTCTCCTAAATGACCTTCGAGTGCTCCTGCATGTATTTCTTCTAGGACCTCTTCTCTAAGAGTATGTGGAACCACTAACTGTAACCAGGTAGAGGGAGTATGTGTATCTTCATATCTCCGTTTAAGAACACCATCTTCTACCAGCAGTCTACTCCATAGCTGTAATAAACGTTGTGCTTCTGGTCCTTCTTGTCTAACATCGTCAGATCTTGGTTTCTCATTCTTTTCAAGTGACTGTAGAATCAAACTAATTGGACCATCACCAAGCTGCATCTGACGTAAATTTGTGATGATTTTTCTGTTAATACCATGATAGTGTTCTCTTTCTCTACGTCTACAACTTGTGATGATGAGTCAGTATGGCTTTCTCTTCCACACTGTGTACATGGCCCTCTAGACAATGCGTCTGCATTTTGGTGTTTTCGTCCAGGCCGATGAGAGATTGTAAAATCATACTCCTGTAATCTTTCTATCCACCGAGCCAACTGATCTTCTGGCTCTTTAAAGTTCCGTAGCCATGTTAAGGATCCATGGTCAGTACGAAGACAAAACTTTCTTCCCAGGAGATATGCTCTGAAGTGTTGAGTAAAAAACACTACAGCTAACAACTCCTTTCTTGTCACACAATAGCGACGTTCAGGTCTGGTCAGCACACGACTGGCATAAGCAATAACTCGTTCACTTCCATCCTCCTGTAGCTGTGATAATACTGCACCGATCCCAATATCGCTGGCATCTGTATCCAGAACAAATGTTCGTGAAAAATCTGGAAACACTAAAATTGGGGCAGTAACAAGTCTTTGTCGAAGCTCTTCAAAAGCTCTTTGACAATCATCTGTCCATTCAAATTTTGCTGTCTTCTCTGTGAGACGATGTAGAGGTTTACTTATGCTAGCAAAGTCCTTCACAAACCTTCTGTAATAATTTGCTAGCACTAAAAACTGTTGTACTTCTCTCTTTGAGGAGGGTTGTGGCCATTGTGCCACCTTTTCAGTCTTTTCTGGATCTGTCTGTACTCCTTCGGCAGATACTATATGACCCAAAAACTTGACTTGCTCCACACAGAGATCACACTTGTCAGGCTTCAATTTGAGACCAGCTTCTTTAAGATGTTTGAAAACCTCTCTGAGATTTATTAGATGATCTTCAAATGTTTTTCCAATGACAATTATATCGTCGAGATAAACAAGACAACTTGACCATTGTAGACCAGCTAAAACCATGTCCATTAATCTCTGGAATGTAGCTGGAGCATTGCACAAACCAAAGGGCATCACATTAAAATCAAACAACCCTTCAGTCGTACAAAATGCAGTCTTCTTCTCTTGATGTTCTGGACTCATTTCCACTTGCCAGTATCCACTTATCAGGTCTAATTTACTGAACCACTTTGAACCAGCTAAGGTATCCAGAATGTCATCTACTCTGGGTAGAGGATAGGCATCTTTTCTTGTGACAGCATTTACTTTTCGATAGTCAACACAAAATCGTGTAGTCCCATCTTTCTTTTGAACAAGTATTACTGGAGAAGCCCAGGGACTATTGGATGTCTTAATGACATTTTTGTCTAGCATTTCTCTTAGCAATTCTTTTGTTTGGCATTTACAAAAAGGTGGGATCCTGCAAACAGGTTGACGAATTGGTGGAGACTCTCCCGTATCAATTCTATGCTTGATCTTGCCTGTCCTCCCAAAATCATTAGGTCCTTCAGCAAACAGGTCATGGTATTCAAGGAGTAGTGCAAAAAGTTGATTTTGTTGTTGTAAGTTTAGTCTATCACCTGGCCTATTGACAATTTTCCATAGGTTATCACATTGAGAATCAGTAACTCTGGAAATTCTCCTTACCTTCTTGTTAACTGTTGTAACTGAACTCGAATCGTTTCCGCAATGCCTCAATCGCCTCCTGGAAGTTGTTACGAGTAACTTCAGGCAGTCTCCTGAACACTGTCCCAGCTCTACCTGTCAATCGTACCCGCAACCACTTGAGTTTTGGCCTGATCATCCCACTCACACACAGATGCGACGCTGTCGAAATGGTCTATCCATTCGTCCCAGCTTTTTTCTCCAGTATAGATTTCAGGAAGAACAGGTGGCTTACTCATCTTGTGTGTCTTTTCTTTGATTCTTGTTGCTTCTAGAAACGATCCTACCCACTGTGCCAATTGTAACCCGCTTGAGAGCTGAGTTTTGCAGACTATCTTTTGTTACAACTCAAAACAGTAATACTTATGAAAAACAAACTTATGATAGATTTATATATATCTGATTCAACGACAAGTGATATCTACTTAAATACAAATCATACAAAACATTCTAGAGAGTTCTAGAGATTACACAATATTTCACACATTAATATAGTATTGTATAACACAATGGGTTTCAACAGCAAGGTTTGTTGTAATACAATCATTACAGTAATGTATAGCACAATGGTTTACACTCGTTACACTATAATTATGTAGGACATTATTTAAATCAACATAATTTGTCAGCTTAATAGCTTATAATAGATATAAACTAGATATTAGTGATGCTGTTTGATATTTTGATACAATAAATATGTCGTCCAATTCTCAGATGTCAACAGCACATGTATTTTTTGATAACATTTATCTATTAATAATTTTTGGTACCCTGTGTTGCTAAAAATTTGTTTCAAAATCATTTCTCTTATGTTTACTTTTAAGATCACATCTTAATTGTGGTAGTCAAAAATTTATTATGACATTATATGATAATTTCTTCCTAACAGTTCATGTGTAAAGTAGTAGCATATAAAGTTTACTGATGTGATGTTTATTACTTCCATGATATAACTATCAGTTTACTACTTCCATGAATAACGATTATCAATTTCTCATAATTTTTATGTAGGGATAGAATCTAAAACTCCACACCCATTGATAAGTAGTACACATCTTCCACCAAGTTTTTCTTATCCTTCACGAAGTTCTATAGTTACTCCTACATCAACTATTACTCAAGGTAAATGAGCATTGAAAATTAAGTTAATAAGTTGCTCTTGTTATGTCAATTTTAATTTAATTTCGTTAATTTCATAATTTTTATTTTCTTTCACATTATCAAATTTTAGTCCAGTCAAATTTTAGTTTATTATGATGTAAATCTAAGTTTCTTCCTCATAGTTCTTGTGTAAAGTAGTTGTATATGTAGTTTACTGATATGATGTTTGTGATCAGGTTTTCACTTACATGATATCAATTTTATTATCATTTTTATGTAGACACAGCTAGTACTACACAGTACTCTCCTACAGTTTCACCTACTCCACCTGGTAAGACACTTTATACATTCCATTAGTGAAAAATCTTTTAACATTAAGCAATAATATTTTGGTACACTACTTTATTTCATGTATACGCTCTATTTTATCTAGAATTTGTGTCTGGCTCAGACTTATGCTTAGAGTTTGGCTCAGGGTCTGCCCTAAATGGTAAGTGACTACTTTTCAATGGTCAAAGTATAAAGTATATATTTAAAACAATTTACACTGCACCACATTTGGTAATTTATTTTTTATTTTAAAAGCAAACTATATTAGCTTTTGTTTTGCATTTATCATTTATATAAAATTTATACCAGTTAGAATCCGCTCCGTGATGTACACAAAATTCATCCTTTGTATATTTTTATAATGATAACTTATTATATTACTAACGAAATCATTAGCTAAGTCTGACCTGGTTTAATATTCCATGTTAGATTAATAGTATAAACTTTTAGAGAGAACTGGATAACATACACTATAATATTTCAGACAAATCAAATAAATTGCCAGGTGTAGTAAATAGATGTATGTATAAATTGATAACATCACATGTCAGATCTTGAGTCATTATCACTCTACTTCTATAATGTATTCAACATTCTAGAGATTACATGATAACCTTTTCTGTGCAAAAACCTTTGAATAAATCACATGTAACAATAGTGTTTTGCTAATTTAAACCACATTACTTGGTTTAGTGATGTTCTAGTGTTGCTGGCTTATAAACATATTGTTTGTGTTTTAGTGACTTCTATTAAGTTCACATTATCAGCTATATTGTTATTAAGTTTTATTATGGTTTATTAGTCTGGCTTTATAAACAGCCATTGTCATTGTTTTTGACTTCTTACTGTCACACTATCAGCTATATTGGGCATTTTTTTTTGTTAATGCAACTTTTATTACCAGTGTGTATAAGTGTAGACTTTTTAAACTTGCAAGTGCTAAGTGTTCACCTATATGTTAAGTATAGACTTTAACTGACTATTTGAGTGACCTTGTAGACATTACAATATTGAACTCTTAATTGCTGTAACTTGTAATGATCTCTCTCTATATCTCTCATCGTAAAATTTTGTCAAAATATTAACAAAAAAAAGAAAAAAAAAAAGAAAAAAAAAGAAAAGTAATATTTTTTCCTATTACTTTTTTCAATAGTCTAGACTATAGTTCATATATCTCTTGTCAATACTGCATTACTACTGTTAACAAGCTGCAAACATAAGTTGATTGTATTACAGGCAAAGGGAAACACAAATTAAATTAACGAGTATTTATTAACTAGTTAAGAAGTTATCTACTCACCTACATCATGCACATATACCATGTATATAACAGCTGTTTTGCCTATATAAAGAATTGACATATTGTAAGATTGTCTCTCTCATTATTTGAATAAATTAACATTAATTAACATAACTGTATAGGTAGAAAATATTATTATTGATTAAGGATTTGTACATTTATAACTCTCTCTCCCTCTCTCCCTCCCTCTCTACCTTCCTTCCTCTTCAGATTACACAGATGTCACATTTATAGTCAGACCATATGACTTCTATTACACGGAAATGTACAGAGCAACTTTAATGTATTGCAGGGCACAAGGAATTTCTATAGTCCACTGGCAAGATAGTAGAACTTGACATCAGATTCACCAGAAATGGCGTACTACTTGATATAAATAACATGCCTTCAAGACATTACTATTTAACTGATAATGGCTATATATCAACAGGATTGTTAATTGTTCCAACACTACTTGAAGATGATCAAGTGTTTATCGTTGTCAAGTATATGTGGAACCATGTTATATGTACACAAAAAACATCACATTGACAGTAATTGGTAAGTTATTATTGTGTAGAGTGTATAGTCTACTCTTACTGTCATTTTTGTATACTATATAAGAGGCTGATGATTGATATCTTGTGTTTACATTCTTAGTACATGTAGCTATTGTCATAGCACAAACTTGAATATGGTATTTGTCCACTATGTCTAATTGACCAATCAGATAGAGCCATTTTGCATGTTCATTAATTCTGTAATTGTTTTGTTTCGTTTGCTCTCTTGTTTTGTATTATACATGTAATATATCAATGATGTCATGTCAAAATGGCACTGATCTGTGAGATGACTTGATACTGACTTTGAAACCACTATTTTCTTCTTATAAAGTGCTCAAAAGATGAGATGGAAAACATCATAGTTCATTTAAAATGTGCTATATCTGAGAAAATAGTAGCGGTAGTTTTTTTTATGGTTATTTTAACTATAAAAGTTGAAGAAACATGAAGTTAGGTGTTTCAATGTGATCCTTAGAATCGTTGTCTAGTCCATACATTAGCCATCACTTGGTATTATTGTAGAAAGAACTTTTCAAGTAGTGAGAGATTCTGAATTATCTTGGTTGTATTGGGATATTTAGTGTTTTTCAGCTCAATGGACTATCCAGGCCATCCCTACATAGGCACTTGCTACCACATGCCTGACAATCTTATAACTCACTATGACTTTATCATAATACAGTTTTATTGGATAATAGGAATGCTTTTTTCTATTTTCTGTTTAACTACTTATTCTGTGGCTAAAAACATTTATTATCTTTGAAGTAATTATTTTACCTTGAAGCCATTCTAGTTATTGTTTTGTTGCTCATTAAAATGGTATATCATTACTATGGTAATGAGTAATTGTTGTTAGAATATGTTATGATGTTTTAAGAGTTTATTATCCAACTAATGTAATACTATAATTATGTGGAATATTATTTAAATCAACATAATTGGTCATCTTTATAGCTTATATTAGATATAAACTTAATATTAGTCATGTTGTTTGATATTTTTGATGCAATAAATAGGTTGTCCAATTCTCAGATGTCAACAACTCACATGTGCATTAATTAAATTTATCTATTTAGTAATTTTTGTTGTCCTGTGTTGCTAAATTTCACTTCAAAGTCAATTCTCTTATGTTTACTTTTAAGATCACTTCTTAATTGTGGTAGTCAAACTTTAGTCTAGTCAATATTTAGTTTTATTATGATATGTATGATGATTTTTTCCCCTAATAGTTCACATGCAAAGTAGTAGCATATGTAGTTACTACTGATGCTTGTGATCAGTACATAATATAATGACTATCAATTTTAATATTTATTTTATGTAGGGACAGAATCTAAAACTCCACACTCTTTTGACAACTAGTAAACATCTTTCAGCAAGTTTTTCATCTTCAAGTGGTTCTATAGTTACTCCTACACCAACTATTACTCAAGGTAAATTAACACTATAATTAAATTCTTATTTTGTTAATTTTAATTTAATTTTATTAACTTCATAATATTTATTTGCTTTTACATTGTATATTATCTTAAAGCTATTTCTCCTATATTTGCTAAAATGCTATTGTGATTTTATATACATTATATACAAGTACTTAAATTTTTTTTATATAATGGAGTAAACATAGTGATAGCAAATGTCAGTCCCCTACAAAAAATGCAAACAAGATTATAAGGATGACAGTTGCATACTAATATAGGCAATGACATATAGAATACACCTTATGACTTATATTCTTTATAGTTATATATCATTTTTGGAGTCAGTTAACATCTGTTAACTGTGTATGCCATTGATGATCCTGCATCTTAAAAGACCACAAACAGGAAAATAGTCTATATTCACAATAGGTTAAGAGACCAGTGAACAATCTCAATTTTGTGGCGCTATACTGCATATTTAAATATTGGTTGTGGTTATACATGTGATAAGCAATGATGTCATTTTAAAATGGACATAGATCTTAGATATTTAGTGTCTTCTGCTCAATAGATATCCAGGCCATCCATACATAGACACTTTCTACTACGAGTGTCTAAAAAATTTAATAATTTACTATTAGTTTATCATTATATTGTTCTTATTGGATATAAGGAATGTCATATATTATATCATTGGACTCTAGTTAATTTTAAATCCAGTGTTCTCATAATTGGAACTCTCTTGAAAATGTGATAAATATAAATGTGTTATAATATACATTTTAGTATATTTTTATTATATTAGTAATCTTAAATTGTTCTCTTTTTAGAACCACCTATACACATTGAGTGACAGTCTTGGTACTACCAGTATATATGTCTCATGAGAGGTAAGATATAATAATTCAGTTAACAGATCATGTGAATTTTTTTAAGTTCTTAATTTTTCCAATTAAATGGCCCTGTTTTAAGTTCCAAGCCATCATTATTGCTTTTACACAAAAACCTAATAACAGATCAATATGTACTTATAAGGAAAATCTATTTTGCAGCTATACGTCATTAGCTATGACTATATGTAAGTACATGTAACACTGTGCATGCATTGGTATCATATAAGAATTGAACTGTTTCACTGTATAAATATAGCTCATATCCTGGCATAATCTAGTCGGCTGAATTTGAAATATGTTTTGAAGAGTTTTAGTTTCAAGTATATTTGAATTTGTTGTACATGGACTAGTTTCATTATTGGAAATATTTAAGCTTCACAAAATGCATAAACTGTTGACCAAGTTACTTACAATGGATTTGTTGACAATAACCTATACACAGCCAAAGTAGCTACATCTTTAAATCAACTTCAACTAAACTAAAACTGAAACTAAATAATCTTAAAACACCTGCTATAACTAGAGTACATTCTGATATCATTTAATATAGTAAAAATATATGTGAATTGCATCGTGGAGCAGACATGGGCAAGCATTTAGTGAAGTATTTGAAGCACAACTTCAAACACCAATAAAACGACTTAAGCACCAGCTCTTAAGTGCTTCCCCATGCCTGTTTTGATTGTATTGAATATGTAATTGCATGATCTTGGTTATTACATGAATAATTATTAGTTAAAATGAGTTTATGAACTGGTCTGTGTTTTAGTAAGTTTAAGGTGGGCTTGAATTTTTCAGTGGAACAGCAGTGATTTTGGTAGGATACAGATTTTGAAGTTATCAACAGAATCTACCTGATGTTGCAATGACTTCAAAGGCCGTGTTGATCATTTTAAATTGATTGCTGTTAGCTTATAAGTTAAGTATGGAACACTAATAATTATGAAATATTAACAATGATGTATACACAAAATTATTATAATAACTAGTTAAATACTATATAAAAATATACAAGTTATCTCTCTCTCTCTCTCTCTCTCTCTCTCTCATAGGCAAAACAACATAATTTAGATTAGTGGGTCAATGCTATTGTATTTTAGAGCTACATATTTCCTACATAGCAAACAGTACTTGTTTTCTTTCATTTGCATAAATAACTATTTTTGCAATATTTAATATATTTATTTTGTCTGTTTATTCCTTATGAACATGTAGTAGCTTAATATAATTCAAGAGTTGTTGATAGGACATAGTGAAGTTGTAGATAATTTTTTGGTTATTGTAACATTCATCGGCTCATAGCCAGTGACTATCAATAGTATCTATATCTCAATTGGTCCTCATAACAAATATATCATACTCATGACCAGCAACAAGTTCAAATATTATATATCTATAGTTGTATTTATATCTGCAACAATATCACTCTTCTTATTCTTAGCATGCATGAAATATAAATACAAGTTGTTGCTGTAAGTTTGTGTCTGGTTCCTTCATGACATACAAGGGTTCTTTTTCATTCTTCACTCATCCATCTTGCAGTTGTTACATGTGACTAATAGTCTATTTGAAATGGAGTTCATGTTTGTGCCTACTACCTGTACTATACAAGTACAATATGATGAAAGGTGTTTACATAACAAGGTGAATTCCATTTCAAAGTGATCATCATTATAAAGCTTAATTTCCTATTACTAAATCACCATACTATTTTGATATAACTTAGCGTATTGTCATACTTTATTAATCCTGAGTAATGGAGGAAACAATATGAAAATTAAATTCTAGAAGATTAAAAGATAAATCATTCTTGTTGTACAACCTCACAACAGGCATAATTCATCTACTTGAATGCCATAATCTTTACTATAATAGCCACTTATCATGAAATCGTTGATAATACTGTGAATCAAGTGGTTTTTAATGTGAAATTCCTAAAATCAACAATCTCATTGGACTTCAATGGGTGGACGATAATTTTATTATTCATTATTCATATCATTATTCACCACATATTACCACAAACATTTCGTCTTGTCATTCTCTTTTAATGTACTATTATTAAAACAATAACATACTATTATTTGTCTCACCATTCATATTATAATTTTCCTATGTGAAAAAATATATAATTATATGTCAACATACAATATACATATATGTATGCAAAATATCAATTTTGTAAAGTATGTTACTTCACATGCATACAAACTAATGTTTCTTTTATATGCTTATTGTTTAATAGTATATTTTTTAAAAAGCAAAATTCTAATTGAAAAGATAATGAAATAAGATCTGTATACAGCTAAAAGACAATGATAAAAGTATTAATTATAAATAGTATATTTTTTATATTCTACAATAATTATACATAAAATATTTTTTTATTTCCTACTTTTATGGATATCAGGGTGTAAACAACAGAAAAAAGAGGAATATGGAATATTGTACATTGCTGCATAAGTAGTACTATCACCTGCATGATTGTAATTGACAACTTGTGTAGCAAATTATTGTCTGGTAAATATATAGTTAGACAAAAGAATTTTAATACATGACATGAGTCAGAGTGTTATGACTATAGAGCATAATTAGGATATCATCCTAACCACATGCAAGCCATTTCAGAGAAACTAATAGTTTTGAACTAAATGAACAGTCAGTTCCATAGTAATTATAGTAATCATAACAGCATATGTGTTGATACTTTCAAATGATAGCAGCACTATGTAGACACATGTGACCATCAATTAGTTAAAACAACTAATCTATAACAACAGTTTATGGTACTAGTGATCTCTAATGAGCAGTGTTTAAAGCATGTACTTAATGCACATAAATATGATGTATATCTTTTTCATGCATATTATATTTTACAATAAATATCTGTGGAAATATATGTTCATACATTACATATGCTGTGCATACTATGTACATACATTTATTGTTGTATATTGTTGGATATCAGGGTGTAAAACAGCAGAAGAAAGAGGAATGCAGAACATCGTACATCATCATATATGTAGTACTACCTCCTATTCTAATTGATAACTCATGTAGTAAATAATAGTCTGAAATTAAAAAGTTAGACAAAAGAATTTTAAATGTCATGACATGGGTCAGAGTGTTATGAGTATAGAGTTATATTGTGACAGCCCTTAACCACATGCAAGCTCTCTTAACACATGCAAGCCCTTTCTGAGATACCAGTATATGAACTATATGAGAGTCAGTTCTGTAGTAATCATAACAACATATGTGGTGTGATACTTTCCAATGATAGCAGCACTTCCTAGGAATGTAAGTGACCATCAATTTACTAAAGCAACCAGTCTATAACAACAGCTTATGGTACTAGTGATTAATAATAAATGATATTGAAAGCATACATATAATGTACATAATTATAAGGACATCTTTTATACACATTTTATACTCTACAATGATTAGATTTATTAATGGCATTACATATGCTGTACATATTATGTACATTCATTGACATCTAACGTATATTATGTGACATATGTATTGTGTAATATTGTATGTCAGCTAAATAAGATAATAATTATATTATCAACATTATAACAAGTATTTCAATCCTGAAATGTATGATATCATGTAATGTAATGTGGATGATGATCATAAACATACTCAAACACAACATTAGTAATGTGTTATGATTTAAACCACAATATATCAAATTTTCACAAACTGTGGTTTTACCATTCCATGAAGATCCATTTAAGAGAGGGTTTCTGTGCTAACATGAATACTCAAACATTTATAAAATGTTAAAAGAGTAGTTTGAAGTTTTAGCAGGATATGTATAACTCAACAGATAACATTTGGCTTCTCATATACATGAAATAAAGTGATCTACACAATGTGTGTTATATAATTTCATGAAAGTCTTTCCCTTTGGTACAGTGTTTATCTACTGTTTAATAGCAGTCTCTTAAAGGATATACTGTTAACACACCTAGTAGTGTAGTTACAAATTCACACTATACATGTAATTAATGTAACAACTCAGCATTATATATGGGGTATGATTGGAGGTCTATATAAAATATTATATTAACCTGAGTTGTCAATGAGGTGATTTGTCATCGATTGGTACTTTCAACAATAATGTGACTATTTGTGGAAGATCTAATAAACTCTTGTCATAACTGTCATATGGGAAATCATGACAACAGGATGTGACAAGTGTACACTCCCTCAGACATGTATAACAGTGTATAAATACTTATTATCTTACTATGAAATCAAGTTCAGTACATTGCTATATTATATGTACTAAAGTATACACAACTCTATTGCATGTAAACATCATATACTCTAATCTAATCAATACATAGAATTTGATGTGTTGGGTTTGTTTTATCATAAATTAAATTATGGCAGTTATGACAATTATAGTATCTATCTGCTGATCTGATGATCAGTAGACTTTTAGAAAATGGTCACATAAACAATCATTTTACCAGAGATGCATTTGTGGAGTACAGTATTAATAGCCTTTGCGATAAGTGATATGAGTAGAATACAATGTATTGTATTATTTTAGTAATAGTTATAGTTTTGATAATTTTAAATGTCAGCATTAGTATTTTTATCAAAAAGATATAGTTTTAGTATTAGCTTTGGTTTCTTTATTAGTAATAGTATTAGTATCAAGACAACAAGCATTAGTTATATTGACATAACAACATACTACTAAACAACATGTTCTTTTCTGAAAATATCTAATTACTAGTCATATACTTAATGCTATAAATATCAAGTCACAAAACAATACTATTATACATTGTTTATAACATAGCTAGTAACATGACAAGATATGTATGTATATTGAGTCACAGATATATTTCACAGCCCAAAGGTTATGTTCACTGACTAATTAACCTTTAGTAAGAATGTAAATTATATTGTAGTCTTTTACAAAATTGATACAAAAGTCTAATGCATTTCATAATCTTGAATTCCAATGGGCAAGATGGGAGATACCAGTCAAAGATTTAGCTCTAGAAAGTTGCAAGAAGCAGTTATTACCTTTGTGAGCGTCTGATGACGACATAGATTTCGGGGTGTTCTGATTGGTCAGCCAAAACAGAGTATTAATAAACGAGTGGGCGTAGCCTAACTATATAAAGCTGTACAACTGACAAACAACATTGCATTACAGTATGACGCTACTCGTGTTTGCAGTGGTGCTCTATCTGACAGTTACTGTCAATGCTCAGGACTGTACAGTTCTAGCTAATACTGGTAACTGTGACTTCTATACTCAGTGTGTAGAGCCAAGATTTCAATGTGGTACTAATGGATATCCTCTTGCCTATGGTGACAAATACTGTCCGCAATTTCAAAAATAACCAAAGTGTTTCACATCTGCTGTAAGTATTTAGTGTTTTCTATAACTCATTTCATTAATATCATATAATAGGGGTCAAACTTGGATTGATAATGTGAATAGTTGCCTTATGAAAGCCATTTTGAACAGCAGTGTCTACAACTCAAATGGAACATGTAGTCAATTACAAACAGTTGCTTTCAATAGTCATCAATCCTGTTATACTGACAATGGATTCTGTACTGATAATTCTTCTAAGTGACACTAACTTGCATTGTCTTGCCTTTGAAGTGTTTGACTCAAGTGATTTCTGGAATGAACAGGCAATTCAACAGGTTTGAAACCAATACTATCTATATAATATCTATCTTTTTATATATACATATATATAAATATCATGAAGATAACATATCACTATAGGTTTTCAAACAGCAACTAAATGTACTAGACAGGATAATAGAGAGGTTCTTGTCTTCTGTGGATTACTGGATATCAAATACTGCACAATTTGTTACACATCAACTCCTTCTAACTTTGAAAGATCTTTTTGGAGGTATATATAATATATATATACATGTGTTGTGTAGACGGTAATTATTACAATCATTATATTGTGGTTAATTTATATTGGGGAGGAGTTCTGTCTGCAAAGCAAGTGTATCTTGTAATGTGTGCGTGATACACCAGATTTGGAACAATGCTATTTCGGTATTTTTTTTTGCTAAACATAGATCAATAAGATATCATTATTAATTAAATATGGCACGCCAAAGTTTTATCCTAATAATTAAAATTATGTATATTAAAAAGAGTGATGCTATTAATAAAGGTCAAGCTTGGCTTGTAGAAACTAGCCCTAGCTTGTTAGAAAGTTTGTTTGGTAGCCCACAGAGGTAAGACAACAGCTATATAATAAATACAAACTCATGTTTCATCTAAGAGGCCCAGGTGTAGTAGTTAAATAGGGGCGTGACTGTATTGTATCGTTTACGAGAGACCGCTATATTCTGACGATACAGATATTGCTGACAGTGCTGAGATCCCAACGACGCGACGTGTACATATTATTAAAACGTTAGCTAAGTTTTTCTAAAACCATTTAAAACCAAAACTCTAAAACCTTGATAATGTGAGTGGGTGTATTAAATAATTAAGCATTAGTAGTAAGTATACAACGTGATTGCGTAATGATGCTCAAAATATTGTATCGTCCATCTCTACTTCACTTACCTCGTGTTATTTGTATCCTCTATGTAATCTTTCAAATTGTCTTGGTTAGTGACTTTAACAGCTTATGAAAACGTGGATCACTAGACACTGTGTGACCTTGAAGTGAATTCTATAGCATGAAATTAGGTGGCTAAGCCAGGAAACAAACCTTATGATGAACTAGTGCTCTGATTAAGAATGACCACTAAACTGGGTCTATTATTGTACACCGTTTCATGTTCCACTCTCATTCTCGCCAACAGGGTAATTTTGATAATAGTTTACACAAAGGCAAATTGTCAGATTTTTGTGAGTTCCAGTAGATCTTACATGTGGATGAGGTGTGTACTTGATAATTCCTTCCATTACTCAATCAACAGAGTCAGCCTGCAGAGATATTCAGGAATAGTTGCAACTTCCAGATCAAATAGTTCCAGCACTAGCGATATCAGAGTATATATAATTCAGAGATAAAGGACAGTGTCAAAGTCTTTGTTATCATTATGGTTGTAATCAATTGCTCAAAGTTTTTGTTTCGAAATTTAGACAATTTAGTAATGATGTATCATGAAGAGAGGACAAAGGGCATTTGCCCACACTCAAAGAGTTAGTTGTGTGATGAGGAGACGAAGTCATTAAGCATTTGTTTGAAGCTATGTCTAGTGGCTGTCTTTAAAATACATTGCACCTGCTATGGCTCCATCAAGGAATTTCCTTTGTCGACTAATTGGCTAGCAGGTGTTTACAACAAATCAATTGTGAAGTGTTAATTACATACTAACAGCAAATGTTAACAAAAGTTCAAAAGTTAATTACAACAAAAGCATGAAGAATTTATAATTACACATATTCTTACTTAAACAACTAACTTGTCCACATTGTCAGATTGTAACATTGTTACCAAAAGTTTAGCAATCAAAAAGACATGTTCAGATGTGACACGGCAATAGATAAATACATTTATCTAACTCTGCCAATTTGAGGAACTTAGATCAATTTTTATCAACCAATTTAGTGGAGAGAAATCTCAAGAAAATTGCTGTAGCTTAAAATATTTTTCAATTTTATCTTTTACTTCATCAGATTCTTCCATGCAGTCATCTTATGAAACAAACTTTCAATAAGTCACTACTGGTATTCTGAGGTTCAAAATTATCAATATTCCACCTGTTTCTGATCTCGATACTTACATTGTCAAATAACAGATAACTCTCTTCTTTAACCTCCAGAGATTAATAACATCACGGAAAATGGACAAAATTGCAATAATGGTAACATATACTCAGCACTTAAATAATCTGTATTTATCGGTTAAAAATGCTTTATTGTGTGTGTGTGTGTTTGCGTGTGGTAATTATTACATCCGTGAAGCTAGTGTATCTGTAACGGACAATTCGGCAGATTTTTGAATCGTTTTTTAAATATTAATTTACGTGGACACGCCCATATTTTATAAGGGCGTGGCAAAACTTCGAGAATAGCTTGCACGTTTGACTTTTCAAATTCCAATCTCGTTGTCTTTAAAAAGATGATTTAATAGCACTTTACCTAAGACAAATTGCGACTTCAAAGAGTTTCCAGATGATATGTTTACATTGTCATTTCTACTATGGAGTGAATGATAGCATCATATACAACGAAGACTACTTTAAAGGCCGATCTTACAATTCAAAATGACATTTGACACTTTTCTATCACAGAGTCAGCCTGTAGAGGAGTAGTCGCAGCCTCCAGATAAAGTAGCTCTACCCACCACTTGTATCAGAGCAAGCACACATAATTCAGAGAAAATGGACAACATCAAAGTCTTGTTATCATCGTGGGTGGTAATCATATGGCTCAAACCTATTGTTTTCAAGATACAGTGTGCCACAATTAAAATGATTAAGTAATGATGTTTCACAAAAGTGGCCAAAAGTAAGGGCAGAAACAGTTGTTATGCTAGAATGTCATGTGTGATAAGGAGACAAAGTCATTAGGCACTAGTTTGAAGCTGTGTCTCTTTGCTGTCTTTACATAAAGACATGGAAGTGTTACTAATACTTGTGATGTTCATTAACATAGAGATCCAAATACCAGGGAATTCCGACATCTATTAATTGTCTAGTACGTTTTTACAACAAACTATTACTGAAGTGTTAATTGCATCTTGACAGCAAATATTATTAAAAGCTCATAAGTTAATCACAAAGCATGAAGAGTTGATGATTACACATATTCTTCTTATTTATAATAACTAACGTATCCAGATTTAAGGTATAAGGCTCACTTGTAATCCTATTACCACAAATCTAGCTACTGAAAAGACACTAATATAGGTGCTACTACAATAGCTAAATATTATTTAGGTAACATTGCAGTGTTAGAACTTAGTTTAATTGCTATCAAACCAATCTAGTGAAAATGAATTTTGAGAAAAACTGCTGTTGTCTAAAATAGTCCTCAGTTTCATCTTTTACTTGATTGGACTCTTCCATGCAGTCATCCTGCCACACCAGTTCCCATATAATTGATGCTTACATTGTTAAATAATAGATAACTCTTTTTTGACCTCCAAAGAATGAACAAGACCATGGACAATGTTGTAGAAATGGTAACATTATTAGCACTTAAATAAATTGCATTTATCTGTAAAACAGTTACTATTTCAGTTAGCAAGTGTTCTTCTACCTTACGTCAGCATATTTTCTCTCTATCAACCCCACAAAAAGCAATCAGAAGAATGATAATGTCCTAGTTCCAAAGTAGGCCACAAGTGCTTTGAACCTTCACTATTGACAACATTAAGTGAATAAACATCATGAGCTGGCACTCTTTCAGTGTTTCTGAGTAGTAGTATTAACTTTCAACTGTTTTGGCTTCTTGACTTAACATGTTCAATCTTTATTGGGTGCTTTCTCTTGAGGTGCTCATACATTGTTTTCATTGTTCCATGATATGCTGATACTTCACTGTCACCTTTATAGGAAACCTTTCTCTATATCATTCACCATCATATGGACTCATCGGAAAAGCCATACAATGTTTTAAGCTATCTACGAGAAAGTTGTCAAGTGGTTCCCTGAAACCAAAAACCAAACTGACATGCTCCAATGTGTTAGTCTCCTACTAAAACTTAAACAATTGTCCTAGATTGAGATTAGATGTGTTATTTTCAAACATTGTGAGTTATATAGACCAGCATTAATAAGCCCAAAGAGGAGAAATAATCAGCATAATAAACGTCATACTTTTTATATATAGGAGACTTTGTATTAGCCAGGGTTTTCTACCCAGTTCACAAATAGTGACTTTCTGGAGAGATCATTGAATTGTTAGTACCAGTGTCACCTCATGTAAAAAAGTCAAATGTGAGTTTCATTGTCAACACTTTGATCACATTAAAATTTGTGATGTTAACAACAATGACATTGAGTGCCAGAAAATGATTTCAGTCTGGTTTCTGATTCAGAAGACTTGATTTGTTTTAGCTCTTGACAATATGATTGTACAATCGTAAACTGAGTCAGTTGTTAGTGATCCTCTAGTAAGGAGACACCATTAAGATGCTCTACTTATAATTATAGACCCCATAATCGATTAGATTCAAGTTACTTTTAAGCAAGAAAGTATTGTGAAGTATTTTTATGTAAATGTTAGTTATATTGTTATTGATTGCATATTTTGTTGTTAACATTGAAGTAGCTACACTTTCACTTGGTGTTCTCAACTTTGTGTAGAAGTGGAGGTCAGTCAAAGAGATAACAATGACATTCTTTTGTTAGCTCACAAATAAATATTCTGAAATCACAGATTTTTCAACTCTGTCATCAAGCATTAAATTTGGTGACATTAATCAAAGTGTATACGTGTAATTTCTACTGATACACCTGATAATATATAATGCATTACAATATATAAAACACCTAGTATAGTATATGCTCTCTATTAAAACAGCTCCAGCTACTTATTCTATAAGCGAACCATTGACAACAAGTATTGGCTTTGAAAAATCTAATTTACTGAGGTATTCCTCGCCCAACAAAGGGACTACACTTAAAGTTGATATCATATTAGTACAAGTACAGGTCCAAGGATCATACATCATATGAAAATCATATTGAGTGTATATTATGAAAACAAGCCCTAAATGTTTGTCAAACTGGCTCAACATTCCTGTAATAGTGTGCTATGAGATGGCACAATGTTCTTTATTCTTTACTCTGTTTGCTGCAACATAACTATAAAATCTAAAACTATCATGTTATATTGTGTTTACTTTAATAGACTGAGTTATAGCATCCCTACATTTCTTTAATTTTTAAGAAATACTTTATACTTTTTATTACATATTCGTGTTAAGTATTTCTTAAATTAAACTTCATTGGAATTGATCTTAATAATTACTTTCTTCTAAAATATATTTAACCATTATTTTTTTTATTATAGAACCACAGATTGATGTCACCACATACAGTAATGAGTTCTTTGTGGGATTTTATGAGCATGTACTTGGATCTAAGGAACGTACATTATATGTTCATACTATGAAAACAAACTCCTGTTACTTTCAAAGTCACATCACTTGATGACAACTTCTCATATATGGGTACAACCAGTTATCACAACCCTCATAAAGTCACTATACCAGCAATTTATGAAGTGTTAGATCATACATATTTCTGGAGGAGAAAGGGTCTTAAAGTTTATTCTCTAGACGAAAAACCAATATCAGTTATTGCATGGAGCTACCGTACTCAGTATGATTTTCATGTCTTATCTAGCTTTTCCATGTCATAAAACAGCCAACAACTCAATACACATACTATGTTGTGTCTACATTTGGTTATTCTGATCAGACAAGTCAGTTCATGATTATTGGTTGCCTTAATAACAGTAATGTGACTATTATTCCAAACAATGACATTACTGTTCCATCAGATCCTCAGGACAGTGCTGCAGTTAATATAATTGTTTCAGCTGGACATTACTTTGACTTTGTTCTTCATTCACTTCAGACATTTTTTGTTTCTAAGCCTTATGTTGATCTTACTGGAACCAAAATTATATCTGATAGTCCACTCACAATTATTAGTGGACATGAAGCAGCTCGAGTTCCAGCTGGGATATTTGATGCTGACCCTATTGTTACACAACTTACTCCAACAATAACTTGGGGGAAGAGATTTCTGTTACCACCTCACATGGGTCGAAAACAATGGACAAAGTTACAAAGTGATTGCTACTAACAATAAAACAAATGCAGTCAAAACATGTGGTACAAGTTACACTTCAGAACATATTAAATTTGATGAAAACAACACCAATTGGTTTTACACAACCAATAATGTATATTGTAGTATTATATCTAATCAACCAATCTACGTTGCTCAAATTGGAGTAAGTACACGATATGCGGGTAGCAATTTTGGTGATCCTTCCCTCAATACAGTGCCACCATTGGAACAATATGAACACTCCACTCAGTTCTCTTCATTGCTATCAAGTGGTACTAGTTATTACAGTGTAGTTGTACCAAATGATGCTTATTTTAAACCAGGGTTTATTGATCAACAGTAATCTTATCAATCCATCGTGGGTTCCAATATATGTATCAATGGTTTATCTATGGATATGGTTATTCAACATCTTTTAATGGTATCAATACAATAGCACATCCTAACCCAAATGGTAAATTATTTGTTTCTATCTATGGCTGGAAAAGCTATGCAGGATACAGTTATGTTGGAGGGATGAAGTTAAATCCAATTAATGTTCTAAAAACCGATGGTAATTATTTATAAGTAATGATTAGTTTACTTTACAAAATTCAGACTATGATTATGCCAATTGCAAATTTGTTCATGTATTAACATATATAATATACTGGTTGGTTCAAATAATGTTTGAAAATATTATTTTGATTGTCAATTTAATTTCATTGTATTTTCTGTAGACAGGTGTGTTTTGTTACCAGTTAGTGGTCCATGTACTAACAATATCCTTCGATGGTATTATAGTTATGTTGTGGGTAGATGTCAGCAATTTACATATGGTGGTTGTGATGGTAACCAAAACAACTTTGAGAATTTACAAAACTGTTTACAGCAATGTGGTAAGTGATTTAGCCTTGTTAGATCTCACTGAAAATAGAAGTCACAGTTTAACAATTATATAAACATTCTTTAACACTTTTTGTTATGATAGGTAGAAAATGTAAGAATGATGTAAAAGAGGTACATTGTCTAGACAATCCATGTGACACAGTACTATGTCCAAACATACCTGATGCTATATGTGTCCCTTCAAGTTGTGGTCAATGTTCAGCTCATTTCTTTAACACTTCTGGTCACAATGTCACAAAACAGCTGCAGTATGTATTAAAAAGTGGAAAATGACATTTTATTTTTTAATTATAACAGGTTCATGTCCTCCTGATAATCCACCAATATCTTGTCTTAATATTCCTTGTGATTATCAACATTGTCCTAATTTTCCTGGTGCTCAATGTGTACTTGACAACTGTGGACAATGTCAAAGAAAGTTTATACTTAATGGAACTGATGTTACAGATCAGTGTAGTAAGTTGAAATAGGAATAAAAATTTAAATATACATTTCAATTTAATTTGTATTTACTCTAACAGGAGCCTGTACTGTACATGGTGCAATATTCAAACCATGTAAATCTATATGTCATGTTTTACATAGTAGCTCACAGGAGTATTTAACAATATTATATTTGAAGGTTACATTTTTGTATGTTGTGAGCAAATTCCTTAATAAAAACCTAAATTTCTATTTAGTTGAATAGTTAAAATTCTTCTACAACTATTGCAACAAATAACATTAGTGACTTGGCTAGTATGTAGGGACATCCATCTTGCCATTCCTACTTGGGGTTGTACTAGATGTTTTATCATCATGCTATTTCCTATATTTAATAAATAGGAAACTATCAACTTCTTTTGTGTTTCTTTAATACACTGAGCCATCTCCTATTTCCTTTACGTTTTAAAAAATTGTAATTATTCACTGTGTAAATGGTTTTAATATTTCTTGCTTTCAGTTTACCATAATTGATATTTAAGTGTTATTGTTTCATTATAGAGCCACAGATTGACACTGGTACATATAGCAGTGAATTCTTTGTGGGATTCTATGAGCATGTACATGGATCTAATGTACGTACATTATATGTCCATAATATGAACACAACTCCTGTTACTTTCAAAGTCACATCACTTGATGACAATTTCTCATATATGGGTACAACTAGTTATCACAACTCCTCATAAAGTCACTATACCAGCAAGCTATGAAGTGGTAGATCATACCTATTCCTGGAGGAGAAAGGGTCTTAAAGTTTATTCTCTAAACAAAAAACCAATATCAGTTATTGCATGGAGCTACCGTACTCAGTATGATTTCATGTCCTATCTAGCTCTTCCATGTCATAAAACAGCCAACAACTCAATACACATACTATGTTGTATCTACATTTGGGTTGAGTGATCAGACAAGTCAGTTCATGATTATTGGTTGTCTCAATAACAGTAATGTGACTATTATTCCAAACAATGACATTACTGTTCCATCAGATCCTCAGGACAGTGCTGCAGTTAATATAATTGTTTCAGCTGGACATTCCTTGATTTTGTTCTTCATTCTCTTCAGACATTTTTTGTTTTTAAGCCTTATGTTGATCTTACTGGAACCAAAATTATATCTGATAGTCCACTCACAATTATCAGTGGACATGAAGCAGCTCGAGTCCCAGTGGGACTTCTGATGCTGACCCTATTGTTACACAACTTACACCAACAATAACTTGGGGAAAAAACATTCTGTTACCACCTCACATGGGTCGAAACAATGGACAAAAGTTTACAAAGTGATTGCTGCTAATGATAAGACAAATGCAGTCAAAACATGTGGTACAAGTTACACTTCAGAACATATCAAATTTGATGAAAACAACACCAATTGGTTTTACACAACCAATAATGTATATTGCAGTATTATATCTGATCAAACCAATCTATGTTGCTCAAATTGGTGTTAGTACACGATATGCTAATGGCAACTATGGTGATCCTTCTCTTAACACAGTTCCACCAATAGAACAAATATGAACACTCAATCCAGTTCTCTTCATTACTATCAAGTGGTACTAGTTATTACAGTGTGGTTGTACCAAATGATGTTTATTTTAACCAGAGTTTATGATCAACAGTAATCTTATTAATCCATCAGGGGTTGTAATATATGCTTCAGATGGTTCTATCAATGGATATGGTTATTCAACATCTTTTAGTGGTACCAATACAATAGCACATCCTAACCCATATGGTAAATTGTTTGTCTCTATCTATGGATGGACAAACTTATGCTGGGTACAGTTATGTTGGAGGCATGAAATTAAATCCAATAAACATTCCAAGAAGCGATGGTAATTTTTTTATAAGTAAAAATTAATTTACTTTACAAAAATTTAGGTTTTTAATTATGCCATTTTCAAATTTTGTACATGTATAACATATATATAAATATATATGATATAATGATTGATATGAATAACTAATACTATTAATTATCTAGCTACTTGTCATCTACCTCCTGAAGTTGGACCATGCAAAGGTAGATTTCCTCGTTGGTTTTTTAATACTAGTTCAAGTCAATGTGAATTGTTCATATATGGTGGTTGTCTTGGTAATGAAAATCAATTTGGGACTCTTAATGAATGCAATGATCTTTGTGGTGAGTTATATACTATATTGTAGTAATATAATAATTACCATACATGTAATTATTATTATTTATGTAGGTTGTTCATTTGGTCAAACCAACTAAGAAAATGTAGTTCAGATATTTGTGATGGAAGTGTTTGTACTACTATCCCAATGCAGTTTGTTATTCTGATGAGTGTGCAGATTGCTCCCCCAAGATATTTTATTGGAAATAATGAAGTCACAAATGTTTGTGGTAAGTTCTTGGTCAAGTAAACCAATACTTATTCTATTTGATACTATATTCAGATATGCTGTATTCAATTCTATCTTATCAATGCTAATCTATTTATCAATTGTATTTCCTACTATATTGAAATAATGTTAGTCTACATCTGTTAATACATGTCTTACAAGTTACATTTTGCTGTTGGAGGACATTTATTAAACAAATCTTATTTTGATTTAGCTGAATCAACTTTTACTTTTAGACTTCTTTGGGACTGTTTGCTTTAAATTTAGAATTATTGTGACAAATAGGCATTTTAACCTTGATATCGTAGCTACTATATAAAGATGTCTATATTGCATTCCTAGTTGTGCTAGTTTAGCTCTATATATGACTTTTCAAAAAATTTTTCTTACTGTCATATATTGTACTTTTCTTTGAAATAATAATACTATATAATAATACTCATTATTATCATCTTATAGTATGTTTCTTTAATTGAACTGAGATACAGCTATTCGTACATTTCTTTACTATAAAGAACAATTTATGTATCATATTTGGATTAATTTGTTTCTTAAGTTCAGTTCATTGGAATGTTTCTAAATAATTACCTTTTTCCTACTTACAATCACATTTGGTACTACAATATAACATATATTTGTTAAATGTTTTGTTTTTTGTTACAGAGCCACCAATTGACCTCAGTACATCCAGTGATGAGTTTTTTGTGGGATTCTATGAGCATGTACATGGATCAAATGTACGTAAATTGTATGTTCATACTATGAAAAAAAACTCCTGTTACTTTCAAAGTTACATCACTTGATGACAACTTTTCATACATGGGCAATACTAGTTATCACAATCCTCATAATGTTACTATACCAGCAAGTTATGAAGTGTTAGATCATACTTATTCTTGGAGGAGGAAAGGGTCTTAAAGTTTATTCTCTAGACAAAGAGCCATATCAGTTATTGCATGGAGCTTTCGTACTCAGTCAGATTTCATGTCTTATCTAGCTCTTCCATGTCATAAACAGCCAACACACTCAATACACATACTATGTTTGTATCTACATTTGGTTGGAGTGATCAGACAAGTCAGTTCATGATTATTGGTTGCCTTAATAACAGTAATGTGACTATCATTCCAAAACAATGACATTACTGTTCCATCAGATCCTCAAGACAGTTCTGCTGTTAATATAATTGTTTCAGCTGGACATTCCTTTGATTTTGTTCTTCATTCACTTCAGACATTCTTTGTTTTTTAAGCCTTATATTTGATCTTACTGGAACCAAAATTATATCTGATAGTCCACTCACAATTATTAGTGGACATGAAGCAGCTCGAGTTTCCAGCTGGTATATATGATGCTGAGACTATTGTTACACAACTTACACCAACAATAACTTGGGGAAAGAGATTTCTGTTACCACCTCACATGGGTCGAAACAATGGACAAAGTTACAAAGTGATTGCTACTAACAATAAAACAAATGCATTCAAAACATGTGGTACAAGTTATACTTCAGAACATATCAAATTTGATGAAAACAACACCAATTGGTTTTACACAACCAATAATGTATATTGTAGTATTATCTCTGATCAACCAATCTATGTTGCTCAAATTGGTGTTAGTACACGATATGCTAGTGGCAACTATGGTGACCCTTCTCTTAACACAGTACCCACCATAGAACAATATGAACACTCAATCCAGTTCTCTTCATTGCTGTCAAGTGGTACTAGTTATTACAGTGTGGTTGTACCAAATGATGCTTATTTTAGCCTGGAGAATTTATTGATCAATGGTATTCTTATCAATCCATCATGGGTTGTAATATATGCTTCAGATGGTTCTATCTATGGATATGGATATTCAAACTCTTTTAGTGGTACCGATACAATAACACATCCAACTCAATGGTAAATTATTTGTCTCTATCTATGGCTGGAGAACTTATGCTGGGTACAGTTATGTTGGGGGTATGAAGTTAAATGGCATTAACATCCCAAGAAGTGATGGTAATTGTTTTATAAGTAACAATTAGTTTACTTCAGAACATTCAGGTTATAACTATGTCATTTGCAGAATTTCTACATGTATTAACATATATATAAATATATACATAATATAATGATTGGTATAAATAAATAATACTATTAATTATTTAGCTACATGTGTCAACTATCTCCTGAAGTCGGACCATGTAAAGGTAGATTTCCTCGTTGGTTTTTTAACACCAGTTCAAGTCAATGTGAATTATTCATATATGGTGGTTGTCATGGAAATAAAAATCAATTTGGGACTCTTAACGAATGTATTGACTCTTTGTGGTGAGTTATATATTTTGTAGTAATATGATAATTTCCATGCATGTAATTATTATTATTTATGTAGTGTGTTCATTTGGTCAACCAACTAAGAAATGTAGTTCGTATATTTATATCACATGTATGCATTATTTTATTTAGATAGTAGATCTGGTTCAGGATTTGGTTCGGGATCTGGTTTAGGATCTGGTTCAGGATCTTGGCTTAATATCTGCCTAAATAGTAAGTGACTAAGTTTTTTATTATATTAGTAGCACAAAATGTTAGTACAATACATTTAATACTTATAAGTATATGTGTCAAAATAATGCTTTATCTAACAATGTACATTTCCACTAACTCTAATTATACAAAATGATTATATAAACAAAAAATTATTTTCTAATTTTTTATTTGCTTTGGCATTGTATATCATCTTAAAAATCATTTCTCTAATGTTTGCTTTTTGAGATTGATATCACATCTTACTTGTGGTAATTTAATTTAAATCTAGTCAAAATTAATTTTAGTATGACACATATGAAAATTTCTTTTTACTATTTATTTGTAAATTGCAGTATATCTAGATACTGATGTGATGTTTTTTGATCAGTTTATCTCTTACATGATATAAATTAAATAATTAAAAATTTTATTTCATTATAATGAAGAAAACAGAATCTGAACTCCATACTATTTAACAAGTAGTATACATCTTCCAATAAGTATATGTGTCAAAATAATGCTTTTTATCTAACAATGTACATTTCCACTAACTATATATATAAACAAATGATTTAAACATAAAAAATCTATTTTCTAATTTTTATTTGCTTTTGCATTGTATATCTTAAAATCATTTCTCTAATGTTTGCTTTTGAGCAATTGATATCACATCTTTACTTTGTGGTAAATTAATTTAAATCTAGTCAAAATTAATTTTAGTATGACACATATGAAAAAATTTTATTTTTCTTACTATTTATTTGTAAATTGCAGTATATCTAGATACTGATGTTGATGTTTTTGATCAGTTTATCCCTCTTACATGATATAATAATTAAAAATTTTATTTCATTATAATGAAGAAACAAGAATCTGAAACTCCATACTATTTAACAAGTAGTAACCCATCTTCCAACAAGTTTTTTCATCTTCTTCAAGGTTTTATAGTTACTCCTATACCAAACTGTTTCTCAAGGTAAAAATATCATTACGAATTAAATTAATAGTTGTTTATGTGTCCAATGAAAATATGCTGGAGAAAAACAAAGAATATCTCACCCACAACACATTAAATAAATATTTTAAAAACTTGTCAGTCTCTTACCAAGGTTAATGCCAATGTAGTGACTTATTTATAAACTAACGAAATTTTTTGAAAATGCTGAATTGTGTTCATGTTTATTCTTCTGTTCACAATCTATTTAACTCTAATCAAGTATTTCACTGTGAAAGATCATAGCTTTCCAAAACAATTATAGGATGTTTTTTCAGTTATGACATTGTTTATTTGCATTGAAATTTACATCCAATTTTCTTCTCCTCTTTTGCTTTTAAGATCTATATCTTGGGGTATTCAAAATTTTATTTTATTTCAACATTCCAATTAGTTTCATTAAAAACATAATATAGTTGTTTTCTTTCCTAACAGTTCATGTGTAAAGTAGTTGTTGTATATGTAGTTAGTGTATTTGACCCTTATTATCAGTTTTATCTCTTGCATGATATAATAATTAGCAATTTTACTTTATTATCACATTTATATCGAAACAGTAATCTGAAAAACTCCATACCTTTTGACAAGTAGTACACATCTTCCAACAGTTTTTCATCCTTTCTTCAAGTGGTTTTTATAGTTACTCCTATACCAACTGTTTCTCAAGGTACAAATATCATTACGAATTAAATTAATAAGTTGTTATGTTCCCAATGAAATATCTGGAAGAAAACACAGAATATCTCACCCACAACACAGGGGAAAATACAATATTTTAAAAACTTGTCAGGCTCTTCTTACCAAGGTTAATGCCATGTATGACTTATTTATAAACTAACGAAATGTTTTTGAAAAATGCTGATGTGTCATGGAATTGTTTCATCAAATCATGTTTGTTAGTAGTTTCTGTTCACGTCAATGATTATTTCTAACTCTAATCAGTATTTCACTGTGAAGTCAATAGCTTTCCAAAACAATTATAGGATGTTTTTTCAGTTATGACATTGTTTATTTGCATTGAAATTACATCCAAATTTCTTCTCCTCTTTTGCTTTTAAGATCATATCTTGGGTAGTCAAAATTTTATGTTTAGTCACACATTTAGTTTCATTAAAACATAATATAGTTTTCTTCCTAACAGTTCATGTGTAAGTAGTTTGTATATGTAGTTAGTGATTTACCCTTATTAATCAGTTTTCTCTTGCCATGTATAATTAATTAGCAATTTTATTATCAGTTTTATATAGAAACAGAATCTAAAACTCCATACCTTTTGACAAGTAGTACACATATTCCAATAAGTTTTATTCATCCTCTTCAAGTGGTTCTATATTTTACTCCTACACAACTGTACTACCAGGTAATAAACACTATGAAACTAAATTATGAAGTTTTTTCTTATATGTGTTAATTTTTAGGCTCATGTTTAGCACTTAATCTCAGTTATCCTGGATGTTGTGTAGGAGGTCTAAGACTAAAAATTTGTAGCAATAATGGATGCTATTGTCATCAAAATTGTCACATTTTGGATAATTGTTGTAATGATATAGTGATATTGGTTGTCATCCTGATTCTCCTACCCTCTCCTATATTTTCATCTTACTATAACTGATACAGTTGGTAAAGATAATGATAAATCATTGTTGTATTTAACAATGTATACTCTCACAATTCCAATAAAGAATTATCCATAAACTTATAAAATTACTGTAATGTGTGAAATTCTTATCACATAAATCTTTGCTTTTTTCATATACTTTTGTATTGGATAACATTTCTAAATCATTTCTCTTAAGTTTGCTTCTAAGATCAAATCTTTATTGTGGAAATAAAATTTTAGTGCAGTTCACATTGATATGAAATGTTTTTTCCTATAGCGATGTGTACAGTAGTAACATATATAGTTACTGATGCTATGCTTGTGATCAGTTTATCTCTTGCATGATCTCAATTTTTATTACCAATTTTATATAGACACAGAATCTAAAACTCTATACCATTTGACAGGTAGTACCACATCTTCAAGCAAGCTTTTCATCCTTTTTCAAGTGGTTCTATGTTACTCCTACACCAACGTTAACTCTAGGTAAATAAACGCTATGAACTAAATAATGAAGTTGTTCTTATTATGTTAATTTTTAGGCTCATGTTTAGCACTTAATCTCAGCTATCATGGATGTTGCGTAAGGTCTAAGACAAAAATTTGTAGCAGTAATGGATGCTATTGTCATCAAAATTGTCACATTTTGAACAATTGTTGTAGTGATATAGCTGATATTGGTTGTCATCCTGATTCTCCTCCCTCTCCTATATTTTTCATCTGCTATAACTGATATAGTTGGTAAGATAATGATAAATCAATGTGGGTATTTAACAATGTATACTCTCACCAATTCCAATAAAGAATTATCATAAACTTATAAAATTACTGATGTGTGAAATTCTTATCACATACAAATCTTTTCTTTTTATCATATGCTTTTGTATTGTATAACATTTCAAATCATTTCTCTCATGTTTGCTTCTAAGATCAAATCTTTATTGTGGTAATAAAATTTTAGTCCAGTCAATATTTAGTTTGATTACACATTATGATGGTTTCTTTCCTAATAGCTCGCATGTGTAAAGTATTAGTTATTTTATCTTTTCCAATTTTCTTACCAGTTTTTATATAGAAAAGAATCTCTAACTCTATAACCTTTTGACAGGTAGTACACATATTCCAATAAGTTTTTTCATCCTCTCAAGTGGTTTCTATAGTTACTCCTACACCAACCTGGTTACTCCAGGTAAATAAACTCTATGAACTAAATTATGAAATTGTTCTTATTATGTTAATTTTTAGGCTCATGTCTAGCACTTAATCTCAGCTATCATGGATGTTGCGTAAGGTCTAAGACAAAAATTTGTTCCAATAATGATGCTATTGTCATCAAAATGTCACATTTTGGATAATTGTTGTAGTGATATAGCTGATATTTGGTTGTCATCCTGATTCTCCTCCCTCTCCTATATGTTTCATCTACTATAACGGATACAGTTGGTAAGATAATGATAAATCAATGTTGTATCTAACAATGTATACTCTCACAATTCCAATAAAGAAGTATCATAAACTTATAAAATTACTGATGTTGGCAAATTCTTATCACCTACAAATCTTTCCTTTTTTCATATACTTTTGTATTGTATAACATTTCAAATCATTTCTCTCATGTTTTTCTTTCTAAGATCAAATGTTAACTGTGTTAATCAATTTTAGTCCATCACCTTTAGTTTTTTGATTAGACATGTTATGATGGTTTCTTCCTAATAGCTCATGTATAAAGTATTAGTATGTTATCTCTTCCAATTTTTTCAATTATATTACCAGTTTTATATAAAAAAAGAATCTAAACTCTATACCTTTTTGACAGGTAGTACACATATTCCAATAAGTTTTCATCTTCTTCAAGTGGTTTTATAGTTACAACTACACCAACTGTTACTCTAGGTAAATAACACTATGAACTAAATTATAAGTTGTTCTTATTATGTTAATTTTTAGGCTCATGTTTAGCACTTAATCTCAGCATCATGGATGTTGTGTAAGGTCTAAGACAAAAAATTTGTAGCAATAATGGGATGCAATTGTCATCAAATTTTTGTCACATGTTTGAACAATTGTTGTAGTGATATAGCTGATATTGGTTTTATCCTGCTTCTCCTTCCTCTCTTATATTTTACCTACTACAACTGATACACTTGGTAAGACAAATCAGAAAACTCCACATTTCATATTTATATATATGGTGTGATAAAACAATGTTGTATTAAACAATGTACACTCCCACCAACTCCAATAACAAATTATCATAAACTTATAAAATCACTGATGTATGGAATTCTTATAGCTTAAAATCTATTTTCTATTTTTTATTTGCTTTTGTATTGCACACATTTCAAATCAATTCTCTATATTTGCTTTTAAGATCAAATCTTAATTGTTGTAATAAAATTATAGTCAGTCGACATTTAGTTTTGATTACAACATGTATGTGATGTGCTGTGATCAGTTTATCTTATACCTGATATAACAATTATCAATTATTATTTTATGTAGAGACAGAATCTAAAACCCATATCCTTTGACAAGTAGTACACATCTTCCAACAGGTTTTTTCATCCTCTTCAAGTGGTTCTATAGTTACACCTAACCACCACTGTACTCAAGGTAAAGGAGTGCTATGAATTCAATTATAAGTTGTTCTTATTATGTTAATTTTTAGGCTCATGTTTAGCACTTAATCTCAACCTATTCTGGATGTTGTGTAAGGTCTAAGAACAAAATTGTAGCAATAATGGATGCTACTTGTCATCAAAATTGTCACATTTTGAACAATTTTGTAATGATATAGTGAATATTGTGGTTGTCAGTCCTGCTTCTTCTTCATCTTCTATATTGTTATCTACTACAAACTGATAACTTTGGTAAGCAAAATCAGAAGCTGCATTTTAATAATTTAACCTTCATGTATGGTAAATAAATATAGTATCAACAACGTATACTCTCACCAACTCCAATAACATAATTATCATAAAATTATAAAAATACTGATGTGGAACAACTCTTATCACATAAAATATTTCTTTTTATCATATGCTTTCATACCTGCACAACATTTCAAATCATTTCTCTTATTGTTTTGCTTTAAGATCAAATCTTAATTGTGGTAATGACATTTAGTCCAGTCAACATTAGGTTTTATTATGAACATGTATGATGGTTTTCTTCCAATAGTTCGTGTGTAACGTAGTAGTATATATAGTTACTGGATGTATGTTTATGATCATTTATCTCTTGCATGCTCTCAATTTTATTACCAATTTTATATAGAAACAGAATCTAGACTCCATCCCTCGAGCTCTCTGACAAGTAGCACACATCTGCTAACAAGTTTTTCATCCTCTTCAAGTGTTTTCTATAGTTACCCCTATATCAACTGATGCTCAAGGTAAATAAGCACTATATGTTTATTAATAAGTTGTTCTTATGATGTCAATTTTATTTTTGTTTGCATTGTTTGTCATCTCAAAAATCATTTCTCTTTTAAGATTAAATCTTAATTGTGGTAACAAAATTTTAGTACCAGTAAAAATTAGGTGTATTACAACATATATGATGATTTCTTTCTAATAGTTCATGTTTAAATTAGTAAGCATATAAAGTTTACTGATGTGAGTTTGATCAGGTTATCTCTTACATGATATAATAATCAATTTTTATTATCATTTTTTTATAGAGACAAAATCTAAAACTCCATACACTTTGACAAGTAGTACGATCTGCCAACAAGTATTTTCATCCTCTTCAAGTGTTTTCTATAGTTACACCTACATCAACTGATGCTCAAGGTAAATCAGTAGTATCATAGATCTGGCTTAAATAGTAAGTTTTATAATAGTCAAGTGTAATTACAAATTTTATAGCACCACATTTCATACTAATAGGTATTTATTTGTTCCAAAACAATCTGTGATATCCTACAATCCTTTCTTTACTTCAGTTATATTTTTAATTTAAACTTTTAATATGCCATAATTATTGCTGCTATATTTTTGCCTCTACTTTGTAATGATAGCATTGGCTCCTATTTCTTTCTACTTGACATGACTAATGTAACTACTAGCATAGTATGACCTGGTTTTACATACTGTGATGTATTAATTATATTTTTTTTCAATTATCAATTATATACCATTGTCATGTAGAAACAGAATCTAAAACTCCATACCCTTTGACAAGTAGTACACATCTTCCAACAAGTTTTTCATCCTCTTCAAGTTTTTCTATAGTTACACCTACATCAACTGATGCTCAAGGTAAATAAGCACTATATATTTAATTAACAAGTTGTTTTTATGATCTCAATTTTCATTTTCTTTTGCATTGTATATCAAATCATTTCTCTTATGTTTACTTTTGAAATTAAATCTTATTTGTGGTAACAAAATTTTAGACCAGTTAAAACATTATTGTATTACAACATGTATGATGGTTTCTCCTAATAGTTTATGTGTAAGTAGTAGCATATGTAATTACTCATTTGATGCTTGCAATCAGGTTATGTATTGCATATCTCAAATTTATTACCATTTTTATGTAGAGACAGAATCTAAAAACTCCATATCCTTTGACAAGTAGTACGCATCTTCCATCAAGTTTTTCATCCTCTTCAAGGGATTCTATAGTTACTCCTACACCAACTGTTCCTTTTAGGTAATAACTATCATGAATTCAATTAATAAGTTGTTCATATTATGTTAATCTTAGGCTCTGGATCTGACTTAGGAGTATACCCACAATCAGGCTTAGGGTCTGGCTTAAATGGTAAGTGACTGTTTTAATGGCAATTATTAACAAATGTTAGCATACTACATTTCATAGTTATAAAATATGTGTCAAAATTATCTCTATATCTAACATGTACGGTTCCCACCAACTTTAATAATAAAACTATTATGAACTCAAATCATTATTAAAATTACTCATATGTAGAGGAATAGGTTCTAAATAAACTCTATTTCCTAATTGCACATACAAGGCAGTCCCTAATATAGTTATATACATTTTTCCACAAACACTGCTGCTAAATATGCAATCTTTGTAGTTCAGTCATTCCAATTTTCTTTTCAAAAATCATTCTCTTTAAATAAAATATAATTGGTATACACCTTTAATGTATGTGCATGTGCCATTTTATACAGGAACTGGAACTGGCTCAGGAGAGTTTCCTAGAATCACGCTTATTGTCTAGTAAGCAAAGTAATAAGTAACTACTTAATAATGATTTTTTATGCCATTTGAAAGTTTGTACACATGTAATATATATATAGATTAGTCAAAAAAAATTAATAAAAATAATTATTATAATTATTTTCGAAACATTTAAAAATTAAAACATTTTCTGTAGATTTTGTTTTTTGTTGTTACCAATTTGTTATAACTTTAATACTATTATTTATCTAGTTACTTGTCATCTATCTCCTGAAGTTGGACCATGCAAAGGTAATTCCTCGTTGGTTTTTTAACACCAGTTCAAGTCAATGTGAATTGTTCATATATGGTGGTTGTCTTGGTAATGAAAATCAATTTGTGACTCTTAATGAAATGCATTGATCTTTGTGGTGAGTTATATATTGTAGTAATATGATGAATTCCATGCATGTAATTATTATTATTTATGTAGGTTGTTCATTTGGTCAACCAACTAAGAAATGTAGTTTAGATATTTGTGATGGAAGTGTTTGTACTGACTATCCTGATGCAGTTTGTTATCGTGATGAGTGTACAGATTGCTCCCCAAGATATTTTATTGGAAATACTGAAGTCACAAATGTTTGTGGTAAGTTCTTGGTCAAAAAGCAAATTATTATTTAGATCTTATCAATTCTATTTCATTGCATTTCTCTAGACAAGTGTTTTTGTTACCAGTTAGTGGTCCATGTACTAACAATACTGTTCGATGGTATTATAACTATTGCTGTGGGTAGATGTGAGCAATTTACATATAGTGGTTGTGATGGTAACCAAAACAACTTTGAAACTTTACATAACTGTCTGCAACAATGTGGTAAGTGTTTAAACCTTGTTTGATTTGACTAAAAGAAAAGTTATTTCATAAAAATTTTTAACAAACATTATTTAATATTTTTGTTATGATAGGTGGAAAGTGTAAGAATGACGTTCAGTGGTACAATGTCTACATAATCCATGTGACACAGCACAATGTCCAAACATACCTGATGCTATATGTGTACCATCAAGTTGTGGTCAATGTTCAGCTCATTTTTTTTAACACTTCTGGTCACAATGTCACAACAGTTGTAGTATGTATTAGCAATTGGAAAATGACATTTTTACTTATTTATATTAGGCTTACATCCTCCTGGTGATCCACGAATATATTGTCCTAATAATCCTTGTGATCATCAAACTTGCTCTATCATTCCTAATGCTCAATGTGTACAAGTACTTGACGGATTTAGACAATGTCAAGTAAAGTTTATAGTCAATGAAATTGATGTGACAGATCAGTGTAGTAAGTTTGGAAACAGCAATAAAATATTTTATGTTTACTTTTGTTGTAATTTGTGTACCTTTAAACAAGATCCTGTACTGTACATAGTACTAAATTCATATGATGAGGATCTACATGTATTGATACATCTTTTAATAGTAGCCACACAAACCTAATGAAAATATAACATTCTCTCCTCTCTTGTTGAACAACCTTTTCTTTAGACTTTTTATTGGATTGTTTTGCCTAAACATTTTTCTACAGCTATTGTAACAAATGAGCATTATGATCTTGCAATTAAATACTGTGGCTACTATGTAGAGATATCTATACTGTCATTATTACTTTTTTTTACTGGTATTTATTGTGGTTTTATATTAAGTAATCATATTATAACCATCCCAGCTATTATGTTATATTGTGTTTAATTTAATGGACTATCAAATAGCCATCTTTAATTTAAGAGATTTTTAGTACACAAAGTACATAACTGGCTTAAGTTCAGCTATCATCAGAATTTGATTTAAATCAATTTAAATCATGCTAACCAAAACAACTTTTGAAACTTTAGATAACTGTCTATAACAATGTAGCTAGTGTTTTAGTCTTGTTAGATTTTGCTGAAAATAGAAGTCATTTGATCAACAATTATATAAAGACTATTAAATACTTTTATTATAACAGGTGGTAAGTGCAAGGACATTGAAGAGGTACGATGTCTACATGATCCATGTGAAACAGCACAATGTCCAAACATACCTGATGTTATATGTGTACCATCAAGTTGTGGTCAATGTTCAGCTCATTTCTTTAACACTTCTGTCACAATGTCACAAGCAAATTGCAGTATGTATTAGTAATTGGAAATAACAACACTTGCTTATTTTTATAGGTTTCATGTCCCTCCTGATAAACCACCAATATATTGCCTTATCAATCCTTGTGATCATCAAAACTGTTCTAATTTTCCTGATGCTGAATGTGTACTTGACAACTGTGGACAATGTCAAGGAAAGTTTATAGTCAATGAAACTGATGTGACAGATCAGTGTAGTAAGTTCTTAAACAACAATAAAAATTAAATATTCTCTTTTATTATAATTTGTATACCTTTAAATAGAATCCTGTACTGTACAAGTGCTATATTCAAACCATGTGGATCTAGATGTATTGATACATGTTCTATACGAAAATCAAAATTCACCAGTTGTGTGTTCCCCACTATGTAAACCAGGATGTGCTTGTCCAACAGGAATGGTAGGTCTATTTTAAGTAAAGTGAACTAAGCTATGATTAGAACATTATATTATTATAAATTAAGTTTGTCATAAAAAATTTTAGATGTTTACAATTATGTATATTATAATATATTATGATCACATTTTATAGATTGTTGATGAGTCTAGTAACAAATGTATACATCCTGATCAATGTTTCTGTCCACCTTGTACTCCACCACCTTCTAATTGCTCACGACTACTAAATGATAGTTGTGGTTGTCCTATTTGTGGAGGTAAACATTTTGTCTTGATCAAAGTATATAGTAATAATAGTAGATGAGAAATCATATATGTATATATGACACATTTGTGTTTTATTATAGATTGCACTATTGATGGTCAAGTCTATCAACAAAGTCATACTTGTCCAAGAACATGTTCTAGTCCTGAAATGTATTGTGATGGCAATGTCACAGGATGTGGATGTCCTCAAGGACAACTTATTGATGAAGATATAAATCGTTGTGTCCATCCTAATGATTGTCCAAGTATGATTACATATTCATCATGATAGTCATTGCAATTTTATCCTAAATTTGTAGGAATAATTCCATGTCATCAACCTCCATTTACTGGTCCATGTCATGGTACTATTCAACGATATTTTTACAATGCTACCAGACAGAAATGTGAAACATTTATTTATGGAGGTTGCAATGCCAATGATAATAATTTTCTTCACACTACATGAATGTCAACAAAAATGTTCAGGTTAGTAAAATCAAGCAAAATTGATATGCTTTTGTTTATAATGATTAGTAATAAATATATATTACTTAAATATATAATAATATTACTTAAATAAATAATATATCATAGATTGTCCTCCAACATGCAGTCATGAGTTTTGTACATACAAAGAGGTGCTATCTGTTCCCATGTAAGTCTTATTATAGTACTAGCAACATGGTATTTAAAAATGGAAAAAGTCTTTTCTCTCTTTAACTTTATAACATAAATACTCTATTCTATAGACCTATGCCTTCTGGACTTGATTGTCAATCAGACAATTGTACTATCACTAATTGTTATGCTTGCTACCATTCCCAATAACACATTTGCCATTTCCTCAAATGCTTCCTTCCTGTCCTCATGAGTGTGATAATCCATTAGATGAGGAGTGTATGAAGAAGTGGGGTCAATGTGTTGAGGAGAGCTTTTTTAATGTCTACAATACGGTATGTACCAAATGATATTGTACTGATAATGGTGTTTAAAATGTGGTATATATTTTATTGATATGGTGTCTACAATATGGTATGTATTATATTGATAATGGTGTCTACAATATGGTATGTATTATATTGATAATGGTGTCTTCAATATCGGATGTATTGTATTAATAATTATTTTTACAATATGGTATATAATTTTGTCTAAATGGTGTCTACATATGGTATATATAGTATTAATAATGTCGTCTATTAATGTTACATGGACTATCATTGATGCATATAGTTATTACTTTTAATTATATAGACACTATCACAAGTTATTCATTCAGAAAACTTTCATTGCTGGAACCACAAATCCTGTTTTTAGACTATAATGTGTTATCATTGCAGTGTGTACTGAGTATTATAACAGCTACAAAGTTATGCTTTTATTCTACTTGTTGTTATTATATGCAAAAGATTGCATAACATAATTTTGTGCATACATTTTGGACCATCCATATATATATATACATAGATATATATATGTGATTTTAATTTTAGTGTGATATTATTTTAATACTAATACCTCAATAATACTTTTTAAATGCAGAAAAACATGGGAAATGGGAAGTGACACTACATTATATATTATATATTTTACTGAAATCTTCTTCTGTCTCATGAACAATACTGATACCAGCATTTTATTCTGTGATGACCAGTCTCTCACACATGTCTAGTACTCAAGAGTCCTCAGATTTGTGTACTTAAATTAATAAATTAATGAGTAATTAAAGAGTTAAGTACATGCAAATAGCTTTTAAAACAATTACTAATATTTGTTATAAAATATATTAATATTGTGCCAATTATCACACAAATACATAAACACTTATAAAGCATAATGATAGTGGTATTAATAATTACTTCCTTGTCTTAAGTAATCAATATTAAGAAACAAACATCAAAGATATATCCTCATACATGTATTACTAGTAATTTACTACTCACTAAATACATATTAGCTGGAAATCAGAGGAAGCTCAGTTGGCATTTGCTGCTATGCTAACAACAGGTTCCAGGGGCTCAAGGTACTTAATCTCAGTTCTTCTGGATGTTGTATATAGTCCTTGTCACACAAATTGTAGCAATAATGGATGCTATTGTCACAAATATATATTGTCACATTTTAAAAAATATTGTAGTGATGTAGCTCGACATTGGTTGTCATTCCTGCTCTTTATTCCTCTTACAGTTTCGCCTACTAAAATGATACACTTGGTAAGACAAATCAGAAGCTCCACATTTCATATGTACTTATAAGTATGTGTGGCAAAACAATACTGTATCTAACTATGTACATTCCGCACAAACTCCAATAACAAAATTGTCATGAACTTGTAAAATTACTGATGTAAGAATTAAAATCTATTTCCTAATTTTTATTTGCTTTTGAATTGTATGTCAAAGGAAGGAATACCTGGTAAATACTGCCTGCACTTGTGCGTAACGTTTTTACAATATAATGACATCATAATTACAATATTTTTAAGGAAATGGCAAATTAACGAGCCAACTGTATTTATACATTACAAATAATGTTTTATCTACTACACAGTTTAAGTATGGCTTCAAACAATAGAGATGTCATAGAGAGTAGTGCACGCAAAAGAGAGCAAATACTCTTGTTCAGTTCAATTGTGATCTAAAATGAGTGGTTTTCAGAAATAGATTCCTCACATAACTTATAAAAATGGCGTCTCCCAGAGAAGCTACTTTACAAGTTCTGTATAAATCATTACTTTCATTGTCAAAAACTCTCGAAATAAGACTTCCAAAATCAGTTACTTCGTATGAAAACATACTTTTTCTGTAGTGAAAATATTCTTTAAAAGCCTTCTACTTTTATAGTTATCAGGGTACAAACGACAGAAGAGGAATACAGAACTGTACATGACAATTATTATCCTACTTAAAAATTTTGTCCGACCGGATATAATACTGCAGAATTATTTTATCCTATAGGATAAAATATTGCTGCACACAATTTTGCCCAATCCGCACAAAAAATTATCCTAGGACAAAAATTTTTGACTTGCAATATTTAGGATAATAAAGTGCTTGCAATATTTTATCCTAGGATCTAAAAATATAACTTGTTATATTTCATTCTATACTAATAATATTTAATGTTAATATTAATTTTCATTTTACTGTAATAAACTTTTGAATTTGACTATATGCAACATTATACAGAAATTTTTTACACAGTTGTCGCATAACCAAATGGAAGATCTTTTTTTAATGACCTCTTCTGAGACTTGCACACAAGCATCAATATGGTACCATTCAGAACAAGTGCTGCATTGAATCATTTTTAAATCTTTGATTTCTGGCATCCGACATTTGCAATATACTGGTATCTTTACAAATGTATGGTGATTTTATGGACTGTTCGACCAACACATCTTGTAGGAAACATGAAAAAGTTCCTTTATTTAAGCAGCTGTGTAAGTGGTCTCTCATCTTTTGTTGCTCAATGTACATCTACCTGGATCATCTCCCATAGCAATCAATGATGCAAAAGTCAGAGAAAAGAAACCACAATCTGATGAGCCAACTTGTGACTGGCATACCTATACCTTTAAAGATAAAAATGAAACTTAGTGAGTAAAAACAGATAAGACTGACATACCTGATATTGATTTCTCTATGAGTGGGGTGGCAAACAAACATTTGCTGCAATTTGTCTTTGAAGTGACAGTAGTTATCAGTGTATAAACGACAGAAGAGGAATATACAGAATATCGTACCATCCCAAAATAGGCAGTACTACCACCTTCCTCATCTTAATTGACAATTCCTGTAGTAAATGATCATCTGGTAATATTAATTGATAGTTAGGACAAAAGAATTTTACTGGATGCGTGACATATGTCAGAGTATTATTACTATAGAGTTTATTTAGGACACACCCCCTAACCACATGCAAGCCTTTTGAGATATCAATAGTAGTGAACTACATGAACAGTCAATTCCATAGTAATTATAGTAACAATACAGACCATATGTTGTTGATAATTTCAATGATAGCAGCACTTGGTAAGCATGGTAAGTGACCATCAATTAGTTAAAACAACCAATTTATAACAACAGTTTATGATACTATGATCAATAGCAATGATTAAAGCATACATATAATGTACATACTATTATAATAACATCTTTATATACATTTTATACTTTACAATGATTAGATATATGTTCATACATTACATATGTTGTACATACTATGTATGTTCCTTTGATGTCTAAATATATGTTATGTCATATGTTATCTTTATTGTGATGTCAAGTCAATTATATAAACATAATTCAAACATTTTAACAAGTATTTAAATACTATATATGTGAAAAGGTATGATGTCCTGTTGATGTAATGTTGGATGAAATCATAAAATACTCAATCTCTCACATTAGTAATCATTGAAATCATTGAAACAGAATATATTAACACTTCACAAACTGTGATTATAACATTCTTGATGATGTAAGAGAGTGTCTCCATATAAATGTCATACTCTTTGAAGTGTTGGTTTGTTCTTATATTAAGTTAACATATGAGCCGTCATAGTATCCACCCACTAGTCTATCATGTCTAGACACACCCACTCACATATAGTATCTATCTGATGTTGTGATGATCAGCTCACCTATTTATAAAAACAATCAGTTTAGCAGTCATGCATTAGTAGAGATCTAGAGTGCAACCTCAATAGTCTTTACAATAGTGACATGATGTAGTATACTGTATTATTTTAGTTATAGTTACAGTTATAATAATGATTGAATATCAGTATTGGTATTTTTATCAAAATTTATGGTTTTAGTATTAGCTTTGGTTTCTTTATTAGTAATAGTATTAGTATCAAGACAAGACACATCAGTTATATTGACATGAAAAAACATATTATAACAAACATGCTTTTCATGTACAAACACTGACTGACTACTACTACTACTACTACTCATACAATTAAAATATCAAGCATCATTATCAATATATTAATATCAAACAATACTATCATATACAAACACATATATATATACAATATAGATAGCTAGTAACATGATAAGATACATATGTACATTGAGTCACGTATACATTTCACAACTCCATGTTCTGGAAGAATGAAAATCATATTTTAGTCAAAGTTTTACTTTACAATATACAATTTCTCAAATTAGAATATGCTACTGTTTCTCGTGCCCAGACACCCACTCAATTAATGCAAAAAGGTCTTTAGTCCAATTTCTTTTTGTGATGTCACTCATGGGCAAGATGCTATATGATGGATACCAGTCAAAGATTGTATTTCAGACAATGTAATAAGTAGTTACTGTCTTACTCCTTGTATTACCTCCAAGTTAAGGCTAGTGTCTATAGAACTATACTTTGTATTTAGAGTCGTATCTTTATGTTTTAACAATAGTAATTATTGGTGGGGGCTAATGACATAATAGATTTCCTGTATTTTGACTATTAGTGAGTCACACAGCGTCTAAGAACTATAGCTAAGGCTACTTTCTAAATTAAGCGAGTGGACGTAGACTAACTATTTAAAAACTATACAACTGACAAAACAACATTACATTACAATATGACGCTACTCGTGTTTGCAATGGTGCTCTATCTGACAGTTACTGTCAATGCTCAGGACTGTACAGTTCTAGTTAATGTTAGTAACTGTGACTTCTATACTCAGTGTGTAGAGCCAAGATTTCAATGTGTACTAATGGATATCCTCTTGCCTATGGTGACAGATACTGCCGCAATTTCAAAAATAAGCAAACTTGTTTCACATCTGCTGTAAGTATTTAGTTGTTTTCTATAACTCATTTCAGCATTTTATTATTTATATAGGGTCAAACTGGATTGATAATGTGAAAAGTTGTCTTATGAAAAGCATTTTAAACAGCAATGTATACAACTCAAATGGAATATGTAGTCAATTACAAACAATTGCTTTCAATAGTCATCAATCTGTTATACTGACAATGGATTCTGTACTGATATTCTTTTGAATGATACTAACTTGCATTGTCTTGCCTTTGAAAGTCTTTGACTCAAGTGATTTCTGGAATGAACAGGCAAATTCAACAGGTTTGAAACCAATAATATTATATAAATATATCATTGAAGATAACAAACATATCACTATAGGTTCTTCAAGCATCAACTACATGTACCAGGCACGTAATGATAGGTTCTTGTCTTCTGTGGATGACTGGATATCAAATTCTACACAATTTGTTACACATCAACTCCTTCTAACTTTAAAAACTCGTCTTAAAGGTACATATATATATATATATATATATATATATTATAATTTTATTTGTGTATGTGCGTGCATGTGTATCATTTCATTGTAGTGATTTATATTGGGAGTGATTTTTAAACTGTGACGCCTCATTCTAGTGATGGACTATACAGTAGATTTTGAAACGATGAGATTTCTGCTAAATATTGATCGGATAAGATATTGATATTAATTAAATGTGGACACGCCGAGTTTTATCATAATATCACTATAAATTATATATCTTTAAAAAATGATACCATTAACAAAGATAAATCTTGGCTTGTAGAAACTAACTCATCCACTGTTAGAAATTTTTTGGTAAGCACCGAGGTAACCTACATCTTTAAAAAAGGTACTTTTTTATCTGATACAGTTCACTAATAAAGTGTGGGAGTTTCCTTTTTACTTCGTGTGGTAAATTATCACGACTGGTAATAATTCGTTCCCAGACGCCCACTCGCTAACAGGGCCTGGCAAACCTTACAGTAGTGGTGTTAAATATAATATATGATGACACATGAAAGCAGTCAGTCATAATCTCAAATCTTCTTGTCCAGCATCAATACTTTTTGAATTACTAACCAGTTAAGAACATAAGTTTTGAGGTGATCTAACTCGTTTTACCTGTGTTTTATTCGAAATTTGAGGCCTTTTAACTACCTCAGTCATTGACCATGAATATTATTTATTCAAAACAGCCCTCAGGAAAGAAAAGTCTTTGTGGACGGCTAGTCTAGCGAGCTAGACCCTTACTCCTATTAGGAGCTGACAGGGTCTAGCTCGCTAGAGTACATTCTTGAAAACGATGCTTACTGATATTTCTCTGTTGTTCGAGTGTTGTTCCATTACTAATAGAGCGAGCTATATACAAAAAGTGAGTAAAGAAAATATTATTGTTAAGCTACTACAAAAAAATTAAGAATGACTTCAGTACTTTGAGTGACCACCTCTTGCTTTAAATACTACATGAAACCGTACCCGTGAGGAAATCGATTGTATCAGGTTCATCAAATATCTTGGGGAATTTTCGCCCAGTGTTTGTTATTTGTTATTGATTCCAATTTTATATATTTTATTTTTAGAAGGCTTTTTATGATTATTTTACATAAAAGCTTATGATTTTACATAAGTATCCACTTTAGAAATCTTATTTTAAGAGATTTAACAAACAAATTAGTATATAATTTTACGGAAGTGGGAAGTAGCCTCCTCCAAAAACTCCATTTTTTGCTTGAAATTAAGTGTTACAATTATGTTCATGAGGAATAACAGATGGGGGTCATGAAAATAGTCATAAGACATTCTACCGTGAGACCTGTTCTATAAGTGAGTTGACTTGAGTTCCTTCTTAGTAGCCATTTATTGTCGTTGTTTCTAAATGAGAACAGACCTTGTCTTGTCTTCTATAAACCAAGAAAACAGTTTAGTAATTTTATAATTCAAATAAAAATTAAAGAAACTTGTAAATAAAAATTTCTAAAATATTTCATTATATATAGGGAAGGCTGTAAAAACGTCTCAAACAAGCCCAATTTAGGAATGGTATTATGGATATCCTACATAGCACGCCATGTCTCAGACAATGTTGAAAACAAAATATCTATTTTTAAAAGTAACATTTTGCAGCATTTTACTTCAGACTTCTTATGTTTACTGATGTGATCCTTGTGCTCAGTTTATCTCTTACATGATGTATAATTATGAATTTTAATATCATTTTTATTTGTACACAGAATCTAAAATTCCATACACCTTTGAAAAGTAGTACACATTTTCCAACAAGTTTTTCATCTTCTTCAAAAGGTTTTATAATTACTCCTACACCAACTGTTATTTCAAGGTAAATGAGCACTATTAATTAAATTATAGTGTCATTTTCTCAATCTGTTTAATTTAAGGCTCATGTTTGGCACTTAATCTCACTTATTCTGGATGTTGTGTATGGTCCCCTATCAACCACCTTGTACAAATAAATGCTTGTGCTATTGTGATCAAAACTGTCACATTTTTTAACGATTGTTGTAGTGATTTATCAGATATTGGTTGTTATCCTGCTTCTTCTTCCTCTCCCTACACTTTCATCTACTATAACTGATACACTTGGTAAGACAAAATTAGAATAAAATTCAAACCCTTTGACAGATAGAACACACCTTTCCAACAATCTTATAGTGTTAAATCTATTTTCTATTTTTTGCTTTTGTATTTCACAACATTTCAAAACCATTCCTCTTATATTTGCTTTTAAGATCGAATCTTAATGTGTGGTAATGAAATTTTAGTCCAGTCTAAACATTTAGTTTTATTACAACATATATGATGGTTTCTTCCTAATAGTTTCATGTGTAAAGTAGTAGCATATATAGTTACTGATGTTACACTTGTGATCAGTTTAGCTCTTGTATGTTATCAATTTATTACCCAATTTTATAATTTTTTATGTAGACACAGAATCTACAACCCATACCCTTTGACAAGTAGTATACATCTTCAATAAGTTTTTTTCATCTTCGTTTCAAGTGTTCTATAGTTACACCTACACCAACTATTACTCAAGGTAAATGAACACTATATGTTTAATTAATAAGTTATACATATTATGTTATTTTTAGGCTCATGTTTGGCACTTAATCTCAACTATTCTGGATGGTTGTGTATGGTCCCTACACCACCACCTTGTACAATAATGGATGTTATTGTGATCAAAACTGTCACAATTTTAACGATTGTTTTGTAATGATATAGCTGAATTGGTTGTCATCCTACTTCTCCTTTTCTCTCCTACAGCTCACCTACTACAACTGATACACTTGGTAAGACAAAATCATAAGCTCCATATTTCATATTTTAATCATGTGTGGCAAAACGATGTTGTATCCAACAATGCACTCCAACAACTAAATTAGTAGCACATTAGTTGGATGTCATGCTCATGTTCAGTTTAGCTCTTACATGAAATTTTAAATATCATTATAAACTTTAGTATCATTTTTTATTTGTGCACAGAATCTAAAAAACTCCAAACTATTTTGACAAGTAGTACATATTATCCACCTAGTTTTTTTAATTTTAATTAGTGTTTCCACAGACACTGCTATTAATTATATAATGTTGTAGCTCTAATCATGTTTCATTGTGTAGTGAGTACCTTCCAAACAGGATAATTCTCCATTAATATCTTGTTTTATTTGCTTTTGCATTGCATGTCATATCAAAATAATTTCTCTTATGTTTACTTTTAAAATAATGTATTGTGTTAGTCAAATAATTAGTTCATTGATATATGAGATATATGAAAGTTTCTTCCTAACATGTCATGTGTAAAGTAGTAGCATATAATAGTTACTGATGTGATGAGTGTGATCAGTTTATCTCTTACATGATATAATAATTATCAAATTTATTACCGTTTTAATGTAGACATAGAATCTAAAACTCCATACTTTTAACAAGTAGTACTCATTCTCCAGCAAGTTTTTCATCTTCTTTAAAGGGATTCGTAGTTACTCCTACACCAGAAGTTATTGAAGGTAAATAGCAGTATTATTAAATTATAAATTGTTAATATTATGTTAATTTAGGCTCATGTTTAGCACTTAATCTCAGCTATTCTGGATGTTGTGTAAGGTTCCTATCACCGCCTTGTACAAATAATGGATGCTATTGTGATCAAAAACTGTCACATTTTAAACGATTGTTGTAATGATATAACTGATATTGTTGTCATCCTGCTCTTCATCTCCTACAGTTTCATCTACTCTAACTGATACACTTAGTAAGAACAATCAGAAACTCATACATAACCTTAGTCAGTAGGTTTCTTACATCAAACAGTAAATAATTTGGTATTTGGTATTCTTTATCTTATTTGTAGTATATTTCTTTGTTTTATTGGTTGTCAGCCTGCTTCTTCCATCATGCTAGCTTGCTTCCATTCTTATATTTCCAGCATTCTATAGCTTTATTTTTTCTCAGACTTTGCTATTAATTATATAATCGTTGTAGCTCTAGTCATTGTTTCATTGTGTAGTGAGTACCTTCCAAAACAGTTATAGGATAATTTTCCATTAATAATCTTGTTTTATTGCTTTTGCATTGTATGTTATATCAAAAATCATATCAAAATCATTTCTCTTATGTTTTCTTTAAGATCATGTCTTGTGGTCAAATTTCAGTTTACTCAAAAAAGTTTTATTGCCACATGCACAAATTTTTCATTCTAACAGTTCTGTAGTAGTATACATATTACTGATATGATGTTTGTGATTAGTTTATCTCTTACATGGTACATAAATTTCAATTTATTACCATTTTTATGGAGTTGCAGAATCTAAAACTCCATACCATTTGACAAGTAGTACACCTCTTCCAACAAGTTTTTCATCTTCTTCAAAGAGATTTATAGTTACTCCTACACCACTGTTTTGACGGTAAGTGAGCCCTACTAACTAAATTAATACATTGTTGATATGTTATGTTAGGGCTCTTGTTGGTAATTAATCTCAGCTATTATGGATGTTGTGTAAAGGTCCCTGTCACAAAATTGTAGCAACAATGATGTTATTGTCATCAAGACTGTCACATTTCAAACAATTGTTGTAATGATATAGCTGATATTGGTTGGTTATCCCTGCTTCTTCTTCATCTCCTACAGTTTCACCTACTATAACTGATATAATGGTAAGACAAAATTAGAAGCTCCATATTTCATATTTATAATCATGTGTGGCAAACAATGTTACATCCAACACTCCAATACAAAATTATCATAAACTTATAAAATTCTGAGTAGGAAATTCTAATGAAATAAAATCTATTTCTTTTAATTTTAGTTGTTTTTTGTAATGCATGTCATCTCAAAACTATTTCTCTAATTTTGCTTTTAAGATCACATTTTAATTGTGGTAGTCAAATTTTAAGTCCAGCCAGACTTATTTTATTGTGATATAGATGAACCTTCTTCCTAACAGTTTCATGTGTACAGTAGTAGCATATATAGTCATTATATGAAACTGATAATCAGTTTATCTCTTCCATAAATATAATAATTATTATTTTATTACCTTTTTAATGTAAACACAGAACCTAAAACTCCATACCCTTTGACAAGTAGTAACATCTTCCAAAATCTTCTTCAAAAGGATTATAGTTACTCCTACATCAATTGTTATTGAAAGTAAACAAGCATATTATGTTAATTTTAATTTTAATTTATTAATTTCATATTTTTTTGCTTTTGTATTGTATATCATCTAAAAAAATTATTTCTTTTATGTTTAATTTTAAGATCAAATCTTAATTGTGGTAATGAAATTTTAGTCCAGTTAAAAAATTTGGTGTCATGTATGGTGGTTTCTTCCTAACAGTTCATGTGTAAAGTGGTAGCATATATAGTTATTGATGTGATGTTTGTAATCAGTTATCTCTACATGATCTCAAATTTATTACCACTACCAAACAATTGTGGGATTATTTTTACTCATAAATTTGTTAATTTGATTTATCTTTGCATGTTATTTAAAATTTCCCTTATATTTACTTTTAAGGACACAGGAGTGTCCCTAGAATCATACTTATCAGCATAAAAATCATTATAATGTAACTACTAAATAATGGTTTTTATGCCATTTGAAAAATTGTTAGACTTTTTATGCCATTTGAAAATTGTACACATGTGTTTACATGTAATATGATGGATTGGTAGAAATAATTTCAATAATAATATCCATTTTAAACATTTAGATCTTGTCAATTCAATTTCATTTCTTTTCCGTAGACTTGTGTTTGTTGTTACCAGTTAGTGGTCCATGTACTAACAATATCCTTCGATGGTATTATAACTATGCTGTGGGTAGATGTCAGCAATTTACATATGGAGGTTGTGATGGTAACCAAAAAAACTTTGAAACTTTACATAACTGTCTACAACAATGTGGTAAGTGATTAAACCTTGTAGTTAGATTCATTAACAGTTTTTAACAATTAGAATATATATATATATTATTTAAAATTTTTGTTATGATTGTTTGTCTAAAAAACTCTTCTACAGCTACTGTAACAAATGAGCATTATGACCTTGCAATTAATACTGTGGCTACTATGTAGAGATATCTATACTGTCATTATTACTTTTTTATTGGTATTTATTGTGGTTTTATATTAAGTGATCATATTTTAACCATCCCAGCTATTATGTTATATTGTGTTTCTTTTAATGGACTAACATATAGCCAACATTAAGAGATTTTTAGTACATATTTACATAATTGGATTAAGTTCAGCTATCGTCAGAATTGATTTAAATCAATTTAATCATGGTAACCTAAAACAACTTTGAAACTTTACATAACTGTCTACAATAATGTGCTAGTATTTTAGTCTTGTTAGATTTTGCTGAAAATAAAAAATTTTTTGATCACAATTATATAAAGACTATTAAATACTTTATTATAACAGGTGGTAAGTGCAAGGACATTGAGAGGTATTATGTCTACATAATCCATGTGAAACAGCACAATGTCCAAAACATACCTGATGCTATATGTGTACCATCAGTTGTGGTCAATGTTCAGCTCAATTTCTTTAAACACTTCTGGTCACAATGTCACAAGCAAATTGCAGTATGTATTAGTAATTGGGAAATGACAACTCATGTGCTTATTTTTATTAGGTTCATGTCCTCCTGATAATCCACCAATATATTGCCTTATCAATCCTTGTGATCATCAAAACTGTTCTAATTTTCCTGATGCTGAATGTGTACTTGACAACTGTGGACAATGTCGAGGAAAGTTTATAGTCAATGAAACTGATGTGACAGATCAGTGTAGTAAGCTCTTAAACAACAATAAAAATTAAATATTCTCTTTTATTATAATTTGTATACCTTTAAATAGAATCCTGTACTGTACAAGGTGCTATATTCAAACCATGTGGATCTAGATGTATTGATACATGTTCTATACGAAAATCAAATTCACCAGTTGTGTGTTCCCCATTATGTAAACCAGGATGTGCTTGTCCAACAGGAATGGTTAGGTCTATTTTAAAAGTAAAGTAGAACTAAAGCTATGATTAGAACATTATATTATTATAATTAAGTTTTGTCATAAAAAATTTTAGATGTTTACAATTATGTATATTATAATATATTATGATCACATTTTATAGATTGTTGATGAGTGTCTAGTAACAAATGTATACATCCTGATCAATGTTTTCTGTCCACCTTGTACTCCACCACCTTCTAATTGCTCACGACTACTAAATGAGTAGTTGTGGTTGTCCTATTTGTGGAGGTAAACATTTGTCTTGATCAAAGTATATAGTAATAATAGTAGATGATAAATCATATATGTATATATGACACATTTGTGTTTTATTATAGATTGCACTATGATGGTCAAGTCTATCAAACAAAGTCATACTTGTCCAAGAACATGTTCTAGTCCTGATATATATTGTGATAGCAAATGTCATAGGATGTGGATGTCCACAAGGACAACTTATTGATGAAGATATAAATCGTTGTGTCCATCCTAATGATTGTCCAAGTATGGTACATATTCATCATTATAGTCATTGCATTTTTTTTCTTAATTTGTAGGAATAATTCCATGTCATCAACCTCCATTTACTGGTCCATGTCATGGTACTATTCACGATATTTTTACAATGCTACCAGACAGAAATGTGAAACATTTATTTATATAGAGGTTGCAATGCCAATGATAATAATTTCTTCACACTACATGAATGTCAACAAAATGTTTTCAGGTTAGTAAAATCAAGCAAAATGATATGCTTTTGTTTATAATGATTAGTAATGAATATATTACTTAAATATATAATAATATTATTAAATAAATAATATATCATAGATTGTCCTCCAAAATGCAGTCATGAGTTTTGTACAAATTAAAAGAGGTGCTATCTGTTCCATGTAAGTCTTATTATAGTACTAGCAACATGGTATTTAAAAATGGAAAAGTCTTTTCTCTTTAACTTTATAACATAAAATACTCTATTCTATAGACCTATGCCTTCTGGACTTGATTGTCAGTCAGACAATTGTACTATCACTAATTGTTATGCTTGCTACCATTCCAAAAACATCTTACCCATTTCCTCAATTGCTTCCTTCCTGTCCTTATGAGTGTGATAATCCATTAGATGAGGAGTGTATGAAGAAGTGGGGTCAGTGTGTTCAGGAGAGCTTTTTTTTAATGTCTACAATCCGGTATGTACCAAATGATATTGTACTGATAATGGGTGTTTAAAATGTGGTATATATATTTTATTGATAATGGTATCTACAAATATGGTATGTATTATATTGATAATGGTGTCTACAATATGGTATGTATATTGATATGGTGTCTTCATCTATGGTATGTATTATATTGATAATGGTGTCTTCATATGGTATGTATTATATTATAATGGTGTCTACCATATGGTATGTATTATATTGATAATGGTGTCTACAATATGGTATGTATTATATTGATAATGGTGTCTTCAATATCGGATGTATTGTATTAATAATTATTTTTACAATATGGTATATGTTGTGTTGATAATGGTGTCTACAATATGGGTATATATAGTATTAATAATGGTCGTTTATTAATGTTTTACATGGACTATCATTGATACATACGTTAATTACTTTTAATTATATAGACACTATCACAAGTTATTCATTCAGAAAACTTTCATTGCTGGAAACACAAAATCCTGTTTTAGACTATAATGTGTTATCATTGCAGTGTGTACTGAGTATTATAACAGCTACAAAGTTATGCTTTTATTCTACTTGTTGTTATTATATGCAAAAGATTGCATAACATAATTTGTGCATACATTTTGACCATCCATATATAGATACATAGGCAATTTTAATTTTAGTGTGATATTATTTTAATACTAATACCTCAATAATACTTTTAAATACAGAAAACATGGGAATGGGAAGTGGCACTACATTATATATTATATATATTATATATTTTACTGAAATCTTTTCTGGTTCATGGACAATACTGATACCAGCATTTTATTCTGTATGATGAACCAGTCTCTCACACATGTCTAGTACTCAATAAATCCTCGAGATTTATGTACTTAAATTAATAAATTAATGAGTAATTAAAGAGTTAAGTACATGCAAATAGCTTTTAAAACAACTACTAATATTTGTTATAAAATATATTAATATTGTGACACTTTATCACACAAAATGATTGTTACATAAATAACCTTATAAAGCATAATGATAGTGGTATTATTAATATTACTTCCTTGTCTTAAGTAATCAATATTAAGAGCAAACATCAAAGATATATCCCTCATACATGTATTACTAGTAATTTACTACTCACTAAATACATATTAGCTGGAAATCAGCTGGGAACTCTAGAATATTAATGTTCCATCAACAGGAAGTTCTCTAGAATACAAAAAGAAAGTTGTACTGATACTTAATTCGTTGTATCATAGCAATGCTTACTGTCATTAGCTATCAGTCATACAATAATTATCATACATCTTCTTTAAGCTGAATATCAAAGCATGAATTAGTATATATCCTCATAAATTTATTACTACACACTAAATACATATAACAGTGAGTGTAAAGTTATAGTATATGTAAGTACATATTTAGCTATAGACTTGTCACTTGATTTGTCTGGTAAGATCTCCACTGGTGTTGACAGAAACATAGTGTTATAATAGACAAATGAACTTTACTTAATAATTTGTATGTCTAGTTTAGTGCATTGTCTAATTAAGCTCTTATGTAACAATTAAGGATATTAAGGGTCTAGAGGTGAAATTTAAAAGAGAAAGATTAGATTGAAGCCTTTTTTGGTTATGTTTGAGAGGATTATGAAAGCTCACAAGGTCAAGGAGAATTATTGGTCACTATATCTGTCATCACAGCTGACAGGAAAGAATCAGTTGGCATTTGTTGCTATGCTAACAACAGACTCCAGGGGCTCAAGACACTTAATCTCAGTTCTTTTGGATGTTGTTTATACTCCCTGTCACTAAATTGTAGCAATAATGGATGCTATTGTCACAATATATCATTGTCACATTTTAAAAAATATTGCAGTCATGTAACTATCATCAGTCATCATCCTGCTTCTTATTCCTCTTACATTTTTGCCTACTAAAACTGATACACTTGGTAAGACAAAATCAGAAGCTCCATAACATTGCTGTATCTAACTATGTACATTCCCACAAACTCCAATAACAAAATTGTCATAAATATGTAAAATTACAAACGTAAGGAATAAAATCTATTTCCTAATTTTTATTTCCTTTTTCATTATAAGTAATCTCAAAATCATTTCACTTATGTTTGCTTTTAAGATCACATCTTCAATCTTGTGCCCAGGGTACGCCCCTTAAATACTCAGCCAAGTGGAATCTTCACTGCAATGTAGTATATTGCATGTATACTATTTATACCCAGCCTTCATATTTAATATATTTTCATTGTCATCTCTACATTTAATGAAGTTTTTAGAAATTTTTATTTGACTGTATTTGAACTATATGCTAACATCTCTTTTCTTTATATATAATTATAGGTTGGATGAGTGTACTCAGGCTTGGATCTACTCTACAACCAAGAGTATTGCTATAATTAATAATGTATGCATCAGAAAGTATATCTTATGTAATCATACCAGTACTAGTAATAACACAAAGTAGAAAAAGCCAATTGAACTAACAATGTACTGTAAATATATATACCTGCTAGAAGACAAGATAGATCTGGTCTCCTTAAAAAACAGAAGCAAAGGTTACTGATGTCCACACTACAACAGGCTACATGGTATAATAGAGTATACTGGCCTACAAAACTTCATTAATGATCTCTTTCTTCTTCTCTGTCTTTCTTTCTCGCTTTCCAGTTCCTTTCCTTTTGCCTGTTAGCATTAGCCAGGTTGACCAATGCTCAAAAACCCTTGCAAACCGATACAGTGTTGAACTGCTGCTTCACATCTATGTCCCAGCCTCTGGCCTGTAGAGTCATTTGACCACCCCCACACACATCTCTCAATAAGCACAGTCCCTCTCTTCCCTTTCCTAGCCTCATACCCATTCAACGAAAGGAAGGAATACCTGGTAACTACTGTCTGCACTTGTGCGTAACGTTTTGTAATTTTTACAATATAATGACATCATAATTACAATATTTTAAAGGAAATGACAAATTAACGAGCCAACTTTATACATTACCAATAATGTTTTATCTACTACACGAGTTTAAGTATGGCTTCAAACAATAGAGATGTCATAGAGATGTAGTGCACGCAAAAAGAGCAAATACTCTTGTTCCATACAATTGGGATCTAAATGAGTGGGTTTCAGAAATAGATTCCTCACACAACTTATAAAAAATGGCGTCTCCCAGAGAAGCTACTTACAAGTTCTGTATAAATCATTACTTTCGTTGTTAAAAGCTCTCGAAATAAGACTTCCAAAATCAGTTATTTTCGTATGAAAACATACTTTTCTGTAGTAAAATATTCTTTAAAAGCCTTCTACTTTTATGTTATCAGGGTACAAACGACAGAAGAGGAATATACAGAACATCGTACCATCCCAACATAGGCAGTACTACCACCTTCCTCATTTTAATTGACAGCTGTTTCCTGTAGTAAATGATTATCTGGTAATATTTAATTGATAGTTAGACAAACGAATTTTTTACTGGATGCATGACATATGTCAGAGTGTTATTACTATAGAGTTTATATTAGGACACACCCCCTAACCACATGCAAGCCCTTTCTGAGATATCAATAGTATTGAAACTACATGAACAGTCAATTCCATAGTAATTATAGTAATCATAACAGTGTGTGTTGTTGATAATTTCAAATGATAGCAGCACTTTGTAAGCATGTAAGTGACCATCAATTAGTTAAAACAACCAATCTATAACAACAGTTTATGATACTAGTGATCAATAGCAATGATTAAAACATACATATAATGTACATAATTATAATAACATCTTCTATATACATTTTATACTTTACAATGATTAGATATGTTCATACATTACATATGTTGTACATACTATGTATGTTCCTTTGATGTCTAAATATATGTTATGTCATATGTTATCTTTACTTGTGATGTCAGCTCAATTATATAAACATAATCAAACATTTTAACAAGTATTTAAATACTATATATGTGAAAAGGTATGATGTCCTGTTGATGTAATGTGGATGAATCATAAAATACTCAATCTCTCACATTAGTAATCATTGAAATCATTGAAACAGAATATATCAACACTTCACAAACTGTGATTATAACATTCTATGATGATGTAAGAGAGTGTCTCCATATAAATGTCATACTCTTTGAAGTGTTGGTTTGTTCTTATATTAAGTTAACATATGACAGTTATGACAATCATAGTATCCACCCACTAGTCTATCATGTCTAGACACCCACTCATATATAGTATCTATCTGCTGTTGTGATGATCAGCTCACTTATTTATAAAAAACAATCATTTTAGCAGTCATGCATTAGTAGAGATCTAGAGTGCAATCTCAATAGTATTTACAATAAGTAACATGATATAGTATACTGTATTATTTTAGTTATAGTTACAGTTATAATAATGACTTGAATATCAGTATTGGTATTTTTATCAAAATTTATGGTTTTAGTATTAGCTTTGGTTTCTTTATTACTAAATAGTATTAGTATCAAGACTACAAACATCAGTTATATTGACATGACAACATATTATAACAAACATGCTTTTCATGTACAAACACTTGATACTACTACCACTACTAATACTCATACAATTAAAATATCAAGTATCATTATCAATATATTAATATCAAACAATACTATCACATACACACACACACATATATATACAATATAGATAGCTAGTAACATGATAAGATACATATGTCCTACATTGAGTCACATATACATTTCACAACTCAATCCATGTTCCGGAAGAATGAAGATCATATTTTAGTCAAAGTTTTACTTTACAATATACAATTTCTCAATTTAGAATATGCTAATGTTTCTAGTGTCCAGACACCCACTCAATTAATGCAAAAAGGTCTTTAGTCCAATTTCTCTTTGTGATGTCACTCATGGGCAAGATGCATATGATGGATACCAGTCAAAGATTGCATTTTCAGACAATGTAATAAGTAGTTACTGTCTTATGCTTGTATTAGCTCCAAGTTAAGGGCTAGTGTCTATGAACTATACTTTGTATTTGGAGTCATATCTTTAATGTTTTAACAATAGTAATTATTGGTGGGAATGATGATATAATAGATTTCGTGTATTCTGACCATTAGTGAGTCACACACCGTCTAAGAGCCTATAGCTAATGCTACTTTCTAAATTAAGCGAGTGGGCGTAGACTAACTATTTAAACTATACAACTGACAAACAACATTACATTACAATATGACGCTACTCGTGTTTGCAATGTGCTCTATCTGACAGTTACTGTCAATGCTCAGGACTGTACAGTTCTAGCTAATACTGGTAACTGTGACTTCTATACTCAGTGTGTAGAGCCAAGATTTCAATGTGGTACTAATGGATATCCTCTTGCCTATGGTGACAGATACTGCCGCAATTTCAAAATAACCAAACTTGTTTCACATCTGCTGTAAGTATTTAGTGTTTTCTATGACTCATTTTATTAATATTCATATATATAGGGCCAAACCTTGGATTGATAATGTGAAAAGTTGTCTTATGAATGCCATTTTAAACAGCAGTGTCTACAACTCAAATGGAATATGTAGTCAATTACAAACAATTGCTTTCAATAGTCATCAATCCTGTTATACTGATAATGGATTCTGTACTGATATTCTTTTGAGTGATACTAACTTGCATTGTCTTGCCTTTGAAGTCTTTGACTCAAGTGATTTCTGGAATGATCAGGCAATTCAACAGGTTTGAAACCAATAATATCTATATAATATATATCATTGAAGATAACATATCACTATAGGTTCTTCAAGCAGCAACTACATGTACCAGGCACGTAATTGATAGGTTCTTGTCTTCTGTGGATGACTGGATATCAAATTCTACACAATTTGTTACACATCAACTCCTTCTAACTTTAAAAACTCGTCTCAAAGGTACATATATATATATATATAATATATATAATTTTTATTTGTGTGTGTGTGTGCATGTGTATCATTTCATTGTAGTGATTTTTATTGGGGAGTGAGTTTTAAACTATGACGCCCTCATTCTAGTGATGGACTATACAGTAAATTTTGAAACGATGCGATTTCTGCTAAATATCGATCGATTAAGATATTGATAATAATTAATTGTGGACACGCCGAGTTTTATCATAATATCACTATAAATTATATATCTTTAAAAAATGATACCATTAACAAAGATCAATCTTAGCTTGTAGAAATTTTTTTGGTAAGTAAGCACCGAGGTAACCTACATCTTTAAAATAGGTACTTTTTTATCTGATACAACTAGAGCAGTTCACTAATAAAGTGTGGGAGTTTCCCTTTTTACTTCGTGTGGTAAATTATCACGACTGGTCGTAATATCGTCCCCAGACGCCCACTCGCTAACAGGGTCTGGCACACCTTACAGTAGTGGTGTTAAATATAATATATGATGACACATGAAAGCAGTCAGTCATAAATCTCAAATCTTCTTGTCCGGCATCCAATACTTTTGAATTATTAACCAGTTAAGAACATAAGTTTTGAGGTGATCTAACTCGTTTTACCTGTGTTTTATTCGAAATTTGAGGCCTAAATTAAACCATTGACCGTGAATATTATTTATTCAAACGCGCACTCAGGAAGAAAAACATTTGCGGACGGCTAGTCTAGCGAGCTAGACCCTTTTCTCCTTATTGAGGAGCTGACAGGCAGTCTAACTGTCAGCTTATCAAAAAGGAGGAGAGGTCTAGCTCGCTAGAGTACAGTTCTTGAAACGATGCTTACTGATTTTTCTCTGTTGTTCGAGTGTTTTCTATTACTAATAGAGCGAGCTATATACAAAAGGTGAGTAAACAAAATATTATTGTTAAGCTACTACAAAAAATTAAGAATGACTTCAGTACTTTGAGTGACCACCTCTTGCTTTAAATACTACATGAAACAGTACACGTGAGGGAATCGATTGTATCAGGTTCATTAAAACATCTTGGGGAATTTTCGCCCAGTGTTTGTTATTTTGTTATTGATTCCAATTTTATTATATTTTTATTTTTAGAAGGCTTTTTATGCTTATTTTACATAAAAGCTTAGAATTTTAATTTTATATAAGTATCCACCTTTAGAATCTTATTTTAAGAGATTTAACAAACAAAAGTAGTATATAATTTTACAGAAGTGGGAAGTAGTCTCCCCCCAAAAACTCCATTTTTTTTGCTTGAAATTAAGTGTGTTGCAATATGTTCATGAGGAATAACAGATTGGGGTCATGAAAATAGTCATTAAGACATTCTACCATGAGACCTGTTCTATAAGTGGAGTCGACTTGAGTTCCTAGCTTCTTTAGTAATCATTATTGTCATTGTTTCTAAATGAGAACAGACTTGTCTTGTCTTCTATAAACCAAGAAACAGGTTTAGTAATTTATAATTCAAATAAAAATTAAAGAAAATTGTAAATAAAAATTTCTAAAATATTTCATTATATATAAGGGAAGGCTGTAAAAACTTCTCAAACAAACCCAATTTAGGAATGGTATTATGGATATCCTACATAGCAGCCACACAGAAATGTCTCAACAAAGTATCTATTTTGAAAGTAACATTTTGCTATGTTGAGAGCACATTCCTTTAAAATATTAACATTCTATCTAGCTGAGTAGCATTTTACTTCAGACTTCTTATGGGACTGTTTGCCTCAAAATTCTTATACAGCTATTGAAATTAAAACATCTATTGTAGCTACAATAGGGATATATATATTATATATATACTGACATTACTACTTGAGGCTTGTCTGAGTTCTTATATTACCCAGTATCCCTACATTTGATGATTTTTTATGAATTTTATTTACTGTTATATATTGTACATTTAATGAAGTAATGATAAGATAGCTACCCCTGCTATCATTTTATATTGAGTTTCTTTAATGACCTGACCCATCAATACATTTTCCTTTACTTTTTTAAAAATTCTTGTACATGCACTCTTTTTCTGGATTAAGTTTTTTCTTAAATTCAGCTCATCAAAATTAATCTTAATAATTACATTCTTGCTATATATTTATATATATACTAAATGCAAACCCCCCTATTTAAATGTTTTCATTATAGAACCCTTGACCTAGTACATTCAGTAGTGAGTTTTTTGTGGGATTCTTTGAGCACTTACATAGATCTAGATCTAATGGACATACATTGTACATACATACTATGAAAACAACTTCTGTTACTTTCAAAGTCACATCACTTGATGACAACTTCTCATATATTGGTACAACTAGTTATCATAATCCTGATAAAGTCACTATACCAACAAGTTATGAAGTGGTAGATAATACGTATATTCTTGGAGGGAAAGGGTCTTAAAGTTTATTCTCTAAAAAAACAGCCAATATCAGTTATTGCATGGAGCTACCGTACTCAGTCATATTTCATGTCATATCTAGCTCTTCCATGTCATAAACAGCCAACAACTCAATACACACTTACTATGTTGTATCTACTTTTGGTTGGAGTGATCAGACAAGTCAGTTCATGATTATTGGTTGTCTTAATAACAGTAATGTGACTATCATTCCAAACAATGACATTACTGTTCCATCAGATCCTCAAGACAGTTCTACTGTTAATATAATTGTTTCAGCTGGACATTCCTTTGACTTTGTTCTTCATTCACTTCAGACATTCTTTGTTTTTAAGTCTTATGTTGATCTTACTGGAAACGAAAATTATATCTGATAGTCCACTCACAATTATCAGTGGACATGAAGCAGCTCGAGTTCCAGCTGGGACTTCTGATGCTGACCCTATTGTTACACAACTTACACCAACAATAACTTGGGGAAAGACATTTCTGTTACCACCTCACATGGGTCGAAAGTAATGGACAAAAGTTACAAAGTGATTGCTACTAACAATAAAACAAATGCAGTCAAAACATGTGGTACAAATTACACTTCAGAACATATCAAATTTGATGAAAACAACACCAATTGGTTTTATACAACCAACAATGTATACTGTAGTATTATTTCTGATCAACCAATCTATGTTGCTCAAATTGGTGTTAGTACACATATATGGTGGCAACTTTGGTGATCCTTCCCTTAACACAGTGCCACCAATAGAACAATATGAACACTCCATCCAGTTCTCTGCATTGTTATCAAGTGGTACTAGTTATTACAGTGTAGTTGTACCAAATGATGCTTATTTTAACCAGAGTTTATTGATCAACAGTATTCTTATCAATCCATCATGGGTTGAGATATATGCTTCAGATGGTTCTATCTATGGATATGGTTATTCAACATCTTTTAGTGGTACTAATACAATAACACATCCTAATCCAAATGGTAAATTATTTGTCTCTATCTATGGCTGGACAACTTATGCTGGGTACAGTTATGTTGGAGGGATGAAGTTAAATCCAATTAATATTGAGAGAATCAATGGTAATTACTTTAGAAGTAATAAATTTTTTACTTTATTAATTAATTAAATTAAAAAATTGTTTAAATTATGTTAATTTTAGGCTCGTGTTTAGCTAAAATCTCACATATGAACATATCTTGTGTATGGTGTAATGTCCACCTTGTTCAAATAATGGATGCTATTGTGATCAAGACTGTCACATTTTGAACAATTGTTGTAATGATATAGCTGATATTGGTTGTTATCCTGCTTCTTCTTTCTCTCCTACAGTTTTTACCTACTACAACTGATACACTTGGTAAGAGAAGCTCCATCCACATTTCATAATTAAAATCATATGTGATTAAACCAATGTTGTATCCAACAATATACACTCCCATAATTACAATAGGAAAGTTGTTGTTATTATTTTATAGTATGTAGGAATTCTGATGAAAAAAATTATTTTATATAACTTGCTTTTAATTATTATAATATTATTGTCTCTTTTGTATATTTCTATATCAATTTGTGTCAACTTTTAATTTCAAAAAAATATCTTGTTATAGTGTTTCCATAGCACATGTAGTCATCAATTTGATGCTGGTGATAATTTAATCTCCAATAACAAAATTAAAATGTTTAAATTTATTAATGTTAAACAGTATATAATGGGTATACTTTCTTATGTCTTTTGTAGTATATTTCTTTGTTTCATTGGTTGTCAGCCTGCTTATGTATCATGCTAGCTTGCTCCATCTTATATATCCATCATTCTATTGCTTTAGTTTTCCTCAGACACTGCTATTAATTATATAATATTTGTATCTCTAGTCATTGTTTCACTGTGTAGTGAGGACCTTCCTAAACAATTATAGGATGACTTTTCATTTATAATCTTGATTTTTGCATTCCATGTCATATCTAAATCAATTTTTTACTTGCTTTTAAAGTCATGTAATGTGATAGTCAAATTTTAGTTTAGTCAAAACTTAGTTTTCATTGAGAGATATATGAATGTTTCTTCCTAACATGTCATGTGTAAAGTAATAGAATATGTGGTTAGTGGTGATGTAATGATTGTGATCACTTTATCTCTTAAATGATATAATAATTATGAGCTTTATTGCCATTTTTATGTTTATACAGAATCTAAAACTCCATACCCTTTGACAAGTAGTACAAATCTTCATACTATATACTTATTAACATACTTATAAAATTACAAATGTAGGGAACTCTTATAACAGAAATCTTTTCTGTTCATGTCTGAATTAGTAGCACATGTAGTTGGATGTCATCCTCATGTTCAGTTTAGCTCTTACATGAAATTTAAATAGCAATTATAAAACTTTAATATCTTTTATTTGTGCACAGAATCTAAAACTCCATACCCTTTGACAAGTAGTACACATCTTCCAAGTTTTTCATCTTCTTCAAAAGGATTTATAATTACACCTACACCAACTGTTATTACAGGTAAATGACCACTATATATGAATGTTTCTTCCTAACATGTCATGTGTAAAGTAATAGAATATGTAGTTATTGATGTAATGACTGTGATCACTTTATCTCTTAATGATATAATAATTATGAGCTTTATTGCCATTTTTATGTTTATGCAGAATCTAAAACTCGATACCCTTGACAAGTAGTACACATCTTCATACTATATACTTATTCACATACTTATAAAATTACAAATGTAGGGAACTCTTATAACAGAAATCTTTTCAGTTCATGGTCTGAATTAGTAGCACATTAAGTTAAGTGCTCATGTTCAGTTTAGCTCTTACATGAAATTCTAAATATCATTATAAAACTTTAACTATCATTTTATTTGTGCACAGAATCTAAAAACTCCATACCTTTGACAAGTAGTTACACATCTTTCGAGTTTTTCATCTTCTTCAAAAGGTTTTATAGTTACTCCTACACCAACTGTTATTGCAGGTAAATGACAACTATGAATTAAATTAAATTAAAAGTTGTTCATTTTTTTATTAATGTTAGGCTCTTGCTTGGCACTTAATCTCACATATCCTGGATGTTGTATAATGTTCCTATCACCACCTTGTTCAAATAATGGATGCTATTGTGATCAAAACTGTCACATTTTAAACGATTGTTGTAGTGATATAGCTGATATTGGTTGTCATCCTGTTTCTCCTTCCTCTGCACAACTGATACATTTGGTAAGACAAAATCTAAACCTCCACATTTTCATATTTCTATGTATGTGCTATAAACAATGTTGTATTCAACAATGTACACTCCCACCAACTACAATAAAAAAAAATTATTATTTTTTTAAAAATGTAACGAATTCTCATTAAACAATCTAGTTTTCCTAATATCTATTGCTATTTGTATTGTATATATTATTATAAATATTTGTTTGCATTTAAGATCACATATCAATTATTGTAGTCAAATTTTAGTGTAATCAAAAAATTTATTTTTTATTGTAAAATATATGAAGATTTCTTCTTAAATGTTCATAGCTCATGTAGTCATAGATTTGATGCTGGTGATATCAATTGATCTCCAATAACAAAATTAAATGTTTAAATTTTTAATGTTAAACAGTATAATAATGGATATATGTCTTTATTTCATTTGTAGTACATTTCTTTGCTTCATTTGGTTGTCAGCCTGCTTCTCCATAATGCTAACTTGTTTCTCTGCTTATATTTTCAGCATTCTATAACTTTAGTTTTTCCACAGATAACTGCATATTAATTATATAATGTTTTGTAGCTCTAATCATTGTTTTCACTGTGTAGTGAGTAACTTCTAAAACAATTATAGGATAATTTTCCATTAATAATCTTGTTTTATTTTGCTTTTGCATTGTATGTTATATCAAAATAATTTCTCTTATGTTTACTTTTAAAATAATGTATTGTGTTAGTCAAAATTTATTTTTATTGTGACATAGATGAATGTTTCTTCCTAAATAGTTTCATATGTAAAGTAGTAGTATATATAGTTATTGATGTGATGTTTGTGATCAGTTTTATCTCTTACATGATATAATAATTATCAAATTTATTTACTGTGTTTTTAATATAGACACAGAATCTAAAACTCAATACCTTTTAACAAGTAGTACACGTTTCTCCAGCAAGTTTTTCATCTTCTTTAAATGGATTCATAGTTACTCCTACACCAGCAGTTATTGAAGGTAAATAGCACTATTAATTAAATTATAAATTGTTAATATTATGTTAATTTTTAGGCTCATGTTTAGCACTTAATCTCAGCTATTCTGGATTTGTTGTAAGGTCTAAGACAAAAATTTGTAGCAATAATGGATGCTATTGTCATCAAGATTGTCACATTTTCAACAGTTGTTGTAATGATATAGCTGATATTGGTTGTCACCCTAGTTCTTTCTTCATCTCCTACAGCCTCACCTTCTACAACTGATACACTTGGTAAGACAAAATCATAAGCTATCATATTTCATATTTTAAGGCATGTGTGGCAAAACAATGTTGTATCCAACATGCACTCCAACAACTCCAATAGCAAAATTATTAAAAACTATTAAAGTTATTGACATAGGGAATTCTTATTAATAATATTTTTCTCTAATTTTTATTTGCTTTTACATTGTATGTCATCTAAAAATCATGTGTGGTGGTCAATTTTTTAGTCTACCCAAATTTATTTTTTATTGTGACATAGATGAATGTTTCTTCCTAATAGTTCTATGTTAGTAGTAGTATATATAGTTATTGATGGGATGATTTATGATCAGTTTATCTCTTACATGATATAATAATTATCAAATTTATTACGTTTTAATGTAGACACAGAATCTAAAACTCAATACCTTTTAACAAGTAGTACACGTTCTCCAGCAAGTTTTTTCATCTTCTTTAAATGGATTCATAGTTACTCCTACACCAGCAAGTATTGACGATAAATAGTACACTATTACTTAAATTATAAATTGGTAATATTATGTTAATTTTAGGCTCATGTTTAGCACTTAATCTCAACTATCTGGATGTTTGTGCAAGATCCCATGACACAAATTTGTAGTCTATAATGGATGCTATGTCATCAAGATTGTCACATTTCAAAACAGTTGTTGTATGATATAGCTGATATTGGTTGTCATCCTAGTTCTTTCTCTCCTACAAGCCTCACCTTCTACAACTGATACACTTGGTAAGACAAAATCATAAGCTCTATATTTTCATATTTTTAAGCAGGTTGTGGCCCAAAAAATGTTTTTTTTTCCAACAAGTGCCCTTACACACAAAATTAGTTTTATTGCAACATACATAATTTTTCATCCTAAAGTTCATATAGTAATGCATACACTATTTAATGATATGAATTTTGTGATTAGTTTATCTCTTACATGATATACTATAAATTTCAATTTTATTAACATTTTTATAAGTCACAGAATCTAAAACTCCTACCCTTTGAGAAGTATGTACACATCTTTCAAAAGTTTTTTATCTTCTTCAAGAGATTTTATAGCTGCAAGCACCTATACAACTGTTTTGAAGTTAAAGGAACACTACAAATAAACAACATCTCTAATTTGGTATACTTCTTTATTGACGTGTATGCAATTTTTGATACAGAATCTGGATATGGTTTGGATCAGGATCTGTTCTGTTTCAGGGATTAGAATCTGGAATTAGGATTGGAAGTGGTTACTTTTTAATAGTCAAATTATATATTAATAACAGCTCCCCATTTAATACTCTCTTACTTACTTTAATTACTTTAAATAATTACTAATGTAGGGAATTTGATAAAGAAATCTTTTTCAGTTCATTCTAAATTAGTAGCACATTAGTTATAATGTGTGCTTGTGATTAGTTTATTCTGACATGATGTAATAATTTAAATTTTAATTCATTTTCTATTGTAAACAGAATCTAAATTCCATTGCATGTGACAAGTAGTTACCAATCTGCCACAAATTTGTCATCTCTCAAAAGGAGTTATAGTTACTCCTACACCATGTTATTGAGGTGAAGCGACCTACCAAATAAAATTAATTAAATGTTGTTTAATTAGGTTAATTTTAGGCTCATGTTGGCTTAATATTCGTATTATGGATGTTGTGTAAGGTTTTACAAAATTGTAGCATAATGGATGTTTTTGTATCAAATTGTCACATTTCAAACAAGTTTTAATGAATGCAATATTGGTTGTTATCGTTTTCATCATCCTTTATCTCTAAACTTTACACTTGGTAAG